>NC_085863.1:16263963-16276893 GCF_034702125.1 Engraulis encrasicolus | reverse complement strand
TAAGTCCATGTATAAGTACTGTCTATGTCTATACTGTCTATGTCCTTACCTAGATTAGTCTATGTCTGTATGGGAAAGCAAGAAATTTCTTTGTATGACCAGTGCATGTAAAGAAATTGACAATAAAACCGACTTAACTTAACTTAACTTAACTAGACATGTACACACACACACACACACACACACACACACACACACACACACACACACACACACACACACACACACACACACACACACACACACACACACACACACACACACACACAGTGTGCAATAAGAAGACTGAAGTACTGATGGACAATAAATACAGAAAAACACACACAGGTAAAGTGCAGTGGTGTAGATGCTGTACACAACATGCAAATAAACGAGTAAAGTGCCAGTGGCGTGGTGAAGAAATGTTTATGGAATGTCCTCCAGTGACCTTGGAATGTTCATGTGGTTTTCTTCAGTGTGTTGATGAGTCTGATGGCTTGTGGAAAGAAGCTGTTACTCAGTCTGCTTGTGCGGCACCGCAAAGTGCGGGAGCGCTTCCCTGATGGTAGTAGGGAGAAAAAGTCTGTGTGCTGGATGAGTTGTGTCTTTGATGATGTGCATTGCAATCTTGGAACACTGTGAAGTGTACAGGTCCTGAATGGCTGTAAGAGGGCATGGCAGGACAGTGTTGGCATCTACTAATCAGTCTCACTCTTCCCTCCCAGGGCCGTAACCAGACATTTTCAAATACCGAGGTCAAATACTGCATGCTGTAGGCTACTGTATACACATTGGGAATGCTTCAAACACTTCAGTCAAACTCTTACGTTTATTTTCATTAAACACTGCCTTGAGGATAAATAGGGGTGGCGTATAAAGACTGAATTTTTCATTGTTGATCATATATCGGTTTTCATCAATCGATACATTTTACATTACTGAAAAAATACAGAGGACATGACCTCTGTGTCCTCAATGGTAGTTACGGCCATGTTCCCTCCAGCTACAGAGGTGACACAGTCTCAGCAGACCACACCGAAAAAGATGACAGGTGCCACAGGAGTCGTAAGGTACAATTTGTCAACTTTTGTCAGCTTTTCCCCAACTGCTATTGCCTTAAAAAGTAAATGAATGAATATTAAAATGTAATTTTCCTATTCCTTTACCCTGTGCATGTGTTTTTTTTTGTATCTCAACTGATATATGTGAAAATGTAAATTAATGTGACTCATCATTTGGAGCAGAGGGGGGTGGTTTTAAAGGCACAAAACTGACAGATTGTCTCGAGGAAATTATCATTGCTATTAGCAGTATCCAAACATTATTATTATAATTATTTATTTCATAGGATGCAGCATATCTGGCTTTGCCACACATATAGCAAGGCCCTGGCAGGTTTATGAACACATGACCATCAATAAGATGCTGGTTATATTTATGAAGACATTTTTAAATGCAATATTTTTTTATCTGTTAACATGTAAACACAGCAAAACCTTCATTGTGACAGGTATGTTTTAGCTTCCTAAATGGGATATTTTTTAAACCGGCGTTTTGAAATGCACACTCTAAAACTCTGTTTATGTGTACGTTGCTCCAGCCAATTCAATGAACCAGCTAATGAATTCACCTGTGTTGAGAGCACAGGCCGAAGGAATACCTAAGCAGGTGTTTAATTGTTCTAGTCCAGTTTTTCCACCCCTGGTTAAGGCCTATATTTCAGCGAAACAATTACACACACAAAATAACTCTACCTATCATAAAATAAAGGTTGGCATTTAAATTTGTCTCGTACAACTCTAAAGGGAGACATTTGGAGCTTGGGACTCTCACTTTAGTGTAGACAATTATGCACACAGGTGTGTCTAGGCTTGCAGGCCTACTGGTGCACAATGAGGTGGCATGACTACAGAAAAGGTCTACAGTAGAAGACATGGGGCTACAGTCGGTCCCCCTACAATGCACACCCTTTACCGAGGTAATGCCACGACCTCCACCTCGGTACGTACCGGGCCTAGCTGCAGTGTACCCAAACAACCGCCGGGTGGCGCTTGGGAGCGCTTGCTGTACGCTTTACCACGTGGTAGTCTCTCTCTCTCTCTCTCTCTCTCTCTCTCTCTCTCTCTCTCTCTCTCTCTCTCTCTCTCTCTCACACACACACACACACACACACACACACACTTTCTCTTGCATACACACAATACACATTCAAGCGCAAATGGGTAGGCAACATTTATTACCATATGGAATATTTTAGACGATGTTGACGGCATATTAATTATGCTCATATTCACCCGCACGCACCGATTCAGCGGATAACAACATGCCTATAAATTGTGTGAGAACACCTCCAGGAAGTAGGAAGAGTCATAAAAAGAATAGCCTAAATAACGTAATGAATTTTCTTTTTTTTTAAATGATGATCGGATGAATTGCCATTAATGTGCAAGCTCTGACAAAATGTAAACTGAGTGTAGCCAGAAGCCATACCGATTCTCGCATCGCAAGATTTGAAACGTCTAATATTGCAACTTCAGACTTGTTTCCTGGATGTGGATACTTATTTCATTTAGTAAAAATGACTGAGAGTGCAATACACCTCACCGCAGTAACCTAACAGCGCTTCGTTTGAGCGTGTAAGCGTTGGCTATTTATCTCACATCGCCAACAGCTGGGGCGATAACCTAACCTACACTTCCCTAATGAATTTAATGTTGTTACATTGGCAAAAATTAGCAAGCGACTGATATTGCTGTTTTCGTGCTCAAATTAAGTGTAACCAACTGTCGGGTTATGTGTCGCAGGTGAGAAAGTGCGCATTTTTCCAGCGACACCTCTCCTTGTTACCAAATACCCTGGAGAGTATAGGCTACTGTATACCACAAATAGGCTACGCCAAGACACAAATATTGAGTTTTAAAATAATATTTATTAACTAACAGAAATCTAAAAGAGTCCCGGGGCACCCCAAATGTAGGCTATACAAGTCCGAAATTCCAAACCCAGTCCCATGTCCATTTCCTTGGAGATCCCCCCCACAATCATCAGTTCCGAAGGAGGCGGGGGAGCGGTGGCCAGGTGTGCATCCATTGCGAGGCTGGGGAGACAGGAAGAGCTTGGTGACAGTAGGCTTGATTCCATAGGCAGTCCAAATGACACTCACTTCCATAATTAAGTAGGCTACGCAGGTAATCGCTGCACTTATTCCACGTGATTTACAACACTGCACTCGCTAGTACATTAGGGGTGAAGTTACACAGCACTCGCACACAGCACGGCTCACTGCAAACAGTGTGTGCTGCGATTCACCTGGGTAGGCCAGCGGTGTTAAAAGTGAGTCCAAGTACAACTGGGTTTGGAGAGAGAGAGAGAGGGGAAATATATGCTGGGAAATATATGCAATGTCATCTCGTAATCATGGAGTTCCTCATGCGATTTCATCTGGGTCAGTCAGAAATGCACCCTGCGCACCGGGAAGTGTGTTTTTTTCAAACAAGAAAACTGGTTCATCATATGCATGGCTTAAACTGACTTTAATGTTTGCCAACGTGCTATAGTTTTCCTCTCATAATAGCACCTGGCGACTGTGACCACAGTTAGATGACCTCGCGCGCGTAAACCCATTAAAATATAGCCTAGCCTTCTGTGACCATTCAGAGCAATATGAACCAATCAGGTCGGCGTTGCTATTAAGCAAAATACATCCCTGATGTCTACTTAACTAAAATAAGATGCATTTGTCTAATATTTGGAGACATCGCCTTGCTCTTTCTGCGGGGAATTAAGCGCCTCTCTCCCTCGCTCTCTCTCCCTCTCTAGCCCACACACACACACACACACACACACACACACACACACACACACACACACACACACACACACACACACACACACACACACACACACACACACACACACACACACACACACACACACACACACACACACACTGTTTGGAGAGGACGCATTTAAACTGTTGCAGTTTAGGCAGTAGGGGAGAGCAGGGACTAATGAAACACGGGACGAATGAAACACTGCGATTTACTCGAAAACTTGAACATATCCGAAAGTATGAAAAGTCAAAGTTGTCAGGTTTACAGGCAAAGGGGATTTAAGTGTCAGTAGACACTGTCGGGACGAATGAAACACCCGTTTCATCCGTCCCTCTCGCCCATTGACTTAAAGCAGGATCAAAATATAACAGCCGACTCCTCTACCTGTTTGAATTAGTGCAGCCTTACAGGGAAGACGTTAATTTGGCATAGGTCAACTGCAAGAGACTACTAATTTGTGACTTGACGTGATGTGTGAATAATTAGGCTACGATATGCAACAGGCATATTTAGCCGCACTCAGTCATTCATTGGGTGAATGTCCCGACCCTGTGTATCCGCGTGCATGCATGGGGTGGGGAAAAATACATCAAGCGTGCCATCACCACCCATCCCCCCCGGACCCACGAAACCCACTGAAGATCCAAGCAATTGTAGTCTGTCAGTATTTTAGCGTGTGCCCAGGTAGTTGAATTCCTGGCATGGCCTGGTTATCTCAATAGTGCCAAGAAGATGTTTGCCCTCAGGCTAGTCTGTTCATAAGCGCATGTTCGGTTTGCTGTAATAGCTACGATCAGTAGCCTAAGCCTCAACTTGTCTGTCGTGTCTTTTCCTTCTTTCGATATTTTGTAAAATAGGCCCACGTTAAAGCCTAAATACGATAATAGGCCTAAATAAGGCTAATAAAGTAAGCTAAATAAGTCAGGCCTAAATAAAGTTATTTTAGCCTATGAACTCAGGCAATGCAGAAATTTGCGGAGGGATTTTGGATATCTTGGCCTAATAGGCTACCGATGGCTTTATGAACTTCATGACTGGGCTACAAGATAGTCTTGACTTGTAGACCACCAACATCTGATGCTGAAGTGGGGGAGGGTGGTTTTTAGATGCGTCCCACGCATCTCTATAAGAGGCTTTGGTGTCCGTCCGTCCGTCCGCCCTCCCGTCCGTCCGTCCGCCCTGTAGCAACCCAATGTAAGTAGGCTGCCGGATGTGAGTGCCCGGATATCCGCCCGAGTATTTACGTCTATTTTACCTCAGCTACTTGATTTCGGTCTTGTATTTACGACAGTTTAACCTCAGCTACTTGATTTCGGTCCGATTTGAGTCTGACTGAAGATGGAAGGGACACATGCCGTGCGTAAAGAGCCCACAGCACATCGCCGTTTCGGCGACACCAGAGAGTTCCTTGATCTCCCAATCAAAAGAATAGGCCCGGTGACCAATAACATCAAAATAATAAAAAAAAATAATAAAATGAAATTATAACTTAAATCCGAATTGATTTGGGTGTGAAAATTAAACTTTCTCCACCGGGCACCCAAAGGGAATCCATCAAAAGATAACGGCGTTACTTTCTCGTCGGCATTATTTTGTTTTTATTATCCAGGAGGACTAAGCTGAAAACTGCAGCAGTCATCTTGCACAGTTCTAGCTGCTCTAAAGCACGTGCGTGTCTAAGCAAATCATCCTGCCCATTCGCAATGTTAAATAAAAAGTTTTGCACAAGACTATATAGATGCACTGTCACAGACACTGGAATAGCCCGTTTCGGAAGGCATTAAAGTCACGAGTTTACCCAGTCTAATAGCTAGCACTCGGGAAGTTTCTGAGTTTTACTCCTTACATTAGTGAAATATAACATCAGGATATCCTATAAGTAAAAGAATATCTGGGCATAGCCTTCTCTCTGAGTTAGAAAACAGCAGCTATGCCGCATGTGTTATTATTTGGTGGTGCAAAACAACACGCGAAACCATGCCGCATTTGTGCCATTATTATTGGTGATGCCGAAACAACAAAGCCAGCTAATTTGGTGACTAGAGCCTGCCTAGTACATTTAGACATAGCCTACTCATTTGATTGTGCATGCCATGTACATTTAAAAGTGTCAGTGCAGAATTAAACTGGGCGCTGAATATAAATACCGGTATTGGAGCCATTCTCGCTCCGTGTCTAGATACAGTCAGAGGCGCGCGCGCGCACGCTCTTATTTATGAAAATATCCTAAAACGGTCACAACATCAGAGGACCTTCGTGGTGGAGGATACTTGCGGCGGGGGCCGAGACCGAGTTGTTACGGGACACTCTTAATATTATTGAAGGGACACCATGCTCGATAGGCCTACTTTACCCGGTCTAAATGTAGCACTCGAAAAGTTATGCCGCATATTGTGCAGATTATATTATGCCAACAACACGGGAAACTAGGCACATTGGAGACTAGAGCCTATAATTTAGACATAACATATTCATTTGATTGTGCTACGTAAACTTAAAAGTGTCAGTACAGAATCAAACGCGACGCTGAAATATTGGAGCCAGTATGTAACTTCGTGTCCGGTGGATATTGTGCAGAGGTGTGTGCGCGCGCACAACTAATTTCTCTCCCATCTCTTTGCTCATCAAGCCTCCGATCTCCAAAAAGACACGGGCACTCAGGATAGCTGTTTACACGAGCTGTTTAAATAATGTGATGCACGTTCTTCATGACATGGCATGGTTTGGCCACCCTAAATTCAACATGACTGCATTCGCACATATCGTTTAAACATCCATGATGAAATTGTCACTCTTAATGTGAAAGTATTGGATATGAAAAAAGACCCTAAAACGGTCACAACACCAGAGGACCCGTGGTGGTGTGGTGGATATTTGCGGCGGGGGCTGAGGCCGAGTTGTTACGGTAGGCTACAATTAATTATAGAAGGGACAGAGCACTGTCTATGTCCATACTGTCTTAAGTCCATGTATAAGTACTGTCTATGTCTATACTGTCTATGTCCTTACCTAGATTAGTCTATGTCTAATGGGAAAGCAAGAAATGTAATTTCAAATTCTTTGTATGACCAGTGCATGTAAAGAAATTGACAATAAAACCTACTTGACTTGACTTGACTTGACAGTCAGGCGACACAGCGCGACTCACATAGGGTAGCTGTGATACCGCAAAGCATTCCTGATGGTGGAAATGAATGCAAATGCATGCAAATACTCGGGCGGATATCCGGGCACTCACATCCGGCAGCCTACTTACATTGGGTTGCTACACGCCCTCCCGTGATGGGTTTCTGAATTGTGATTCCCTCTTGTGATTCCCTCTTGTGTCCACAAGGTGGCAGTCGCTCAGTTTTGGCCTGGAGCTCATGCGTGCAAACCAAAAGCTCTTTGCCAGTGAGAAAAACATGGCGGCACTTCCTGTTGATTTTCACATGAAAGTTTTGCTTAATTTAAAGTCCCTAAGCGACTATAAATGTTGTGGCTTCCATATATTGATGTAAAAGTGCCCCACAAAGTAATGAAGCACAACAAAGTTACTCCACATTACCATTTGACCACTCGTTTTTCTATGCTAACAGGGTAGCCAATGTAGCATTGTAAATGATCCAGGGAGAAAGGGGGAAATGTTGTGATTTCAGTCCGCCTGAGGCAACGATTTTCGTGGGGAAGATGACCTGCATCTCGGTGGCATTGAACCACGCCCCCGTGCCTTATTTGGCTCGCTCAGCACGTGCGTCCTCAGTCCAATCGCAATGCTTTATTTTCCCCAGACGTTTAATCGCATTTAAGTGAAAGTGCCATGTATACACATTGCAAAATAACTCTTAATCCGATCTATTTAAATCGCATTTATTAAATCGGACTTAAAAACATCATGTACACGTAGCCAATGTCTCATTGATTAGTTTATGGAACTTACGGTTTGTCTGTTACGGTCCACGAAGACAATTTCCACGTGAAAACGCAAACGCCTGCAAACCACTGATTTGACAGAAATACAGTTCACCTGTCGCCTACTCTGTTTTCTTCCCAAAGCGGCATTTAAAAGTATTCCATGAAATCCAACATCAACGTCACTTCAAATAGGTGACAGCATCATGCACACACATGAAATAACACTTCAGTGAGGGGGGGTTGGGGGGAGGGGGGGACATCACTGCTCTCATATTAAAGTGAAAAGAGAATTTCACATTTTAGTTTATTTAATGTAGGCCTATGCAAAATTGCAAATAGCCTATTCATTGAAATGTTTCATTGTAATTCATTGTAATGTTTGCCTGTTTTTTATGTTTGTAATTATTTATTTTTTTTAAATAAAAAATCGTGATTAAAAAAAAATAGCCTAACAAAAATAGAGATTTTATGTTAAAAAAAATGTGATATGGGATGGACCGATGGCCCCCCTAAGCTAAATTCGCCTTAGGTCCCCACATTGCTAAATGTAGTGTAAGGGATTATTTTGAAAAGACAGTAACATGTAATCAGCAATGCATTACAGTTTTTCAGTAAATTGCCCAACACTGTTGAAATCCTATGGTACTTTTTCAAATCCAGGCTTATACAGTACATGGTAGGCTTATTGATAAATTGCCTTGACAGGTTATGAGGAGGCCAAGGGGGCGTTTGGGCAAAAAAGGTTCAGAACGGGCATAGACGGACGCATCTGTTGTCCGCCTGTCGGACTTGTTTCACTTCAAATGTTCCCGGAGACACACACACACACACACACACACACACACACACACACACACACACACACACACACACACACACACACACACACACACACACACACACACACACACACACACACACACAGAGAGATACGCGCTAATCGCTCTCTCCCCCGTCTCTCCCTCTCTTTCTCATTGTTGCTATACGTGCATCTGGATAGACATAGGCAGTGTGGTCACCCAGCACATTTTCATAGAAATGCTGTGTTTTTTAAATGAAATCTTTATTCAGTTATTTGTGAACAGTCTCTGCGTTTCTCTTTCGATGTTGCGTCACCGTGGACAAGTGTCTGCTCGAAAACTTAATGCAAAGCGGCTAAAATTTTCAGAACGTGTTGAACTTTTCAGAACATGAATGTTTGTCTGTGGGGGAGGGGGTGGGTTACAGCAGGGACTGCACAGCCTTTTGTGACATGTCGTGTAACAGATGTGTTGTCATGTGTGCATCACATCCCCAGTTAACCGGAATCCCGTCGATTGCGCACAACAGCGCATTGAAAGGATGAAATGTTCACAAGCACCAATACAAAAAAACGTCTTCAACCTATTAGTCCGTAGGCTATCCTGAGGATATCCGTTCCTGACTTGAATAGGTAGTGCAGAAATAATTAACTAAATAATTATTATAATTATTACTATTTTAATTATTAATAATAATTAAATAATCACTTAGCCTATAGCCTAAGTTAGGAGCGGAATTGAGACGGTGAATGCAGGACAGAATAATGAAAACAAAACACCATCGACTGGGGGTATGGGGCGCCGTTTGTAAAGCTGACTGTGCTGAAAATTTCAGCAACATTTTGTCACATTTAGCTGAAATTCCATCAACATTTTGTCACATTTAGCTTAAAACAGTGTTTTTAAAACGGTGTGAATTTTTCAGACTCCCCTTTTTGCATATTTAGAACAATGAATGTTAAATCTAAATAATGTATCTAAATGTTAAATATAAATATAAATAATGTATACAAATGTTCAATCTAAATGTCAAATCTAAATAATACATCTAAATCTAAATGTTAAATCTAAATGTTAAATCTAAATATTAAATATAAATATTGAATCTAAATGTTAAATCTAAATGTTAAATCTAAATATTAAATCTAAATCTAAATGTTAAATCTATATGTTAAATCTAAATTTTATTTTGAGGGATGAAACCAACGCACACCAGAGGTTTCGAGGTGCAGGTAGCGGGTGCAGGATCAATTTGGTAGAAGAAGGTACCGCACACTCTTGTCCATCGTGTTGCAATTTAATGACAAACAACGTTTCGGCACGTATGGCCTTTCTCAAGTTTTTTGTCATTAAATTGCAACACGATGGACAAGAGTGTGCGGTACCTTCTTCTACCAAATCTAAATGTTATATCTAAATGTTGAATCTAAATCTAAATAATATATCTAAATGTTAAATCTAAATGTCAAATCTAAATAATAAATCTAAATGTAAATGTTAAATATAAACTTAAATCTAAATGTGGAATTTAAATCTAAATGTTAAATCTAAACCTGAATGTTAAATCTAAATGTTAAATCTAAATGTTAAATCTAAATGTTAAATCTAAATATTTAGATTTAGATTTAACATTTAGATTTAACATTTAGATTAAACATTTTTGTGTTTGTAACTTAACTTATCTAAATGTTAAATCTAAATGTTAAATCTAAATCTAAATATTTAGATTTAGATTTAACATTTAGGTTTAGATTTAACATTTAGATTTAACATTTAGATTTAGATTTCACATTTAGATTTAAGTTTATATTCAACATTTAGATTTATTATTTAGATTTGACATTTAGATTTAATATTTAGATATAGGCCTATTATTTAGATTTAGATTCAACATTTAGATATAACATTTAGATTTAACATTTAGGTATAACATTTAGATTCAACATTTAGATTTAATATTTAGATTTAACCTTTAGATTTAATATTTAGATTTAACATTTAGATTTAACATTTAGATTTAAAATTCATATTTAATATTTAGATTTAGATTTATTATATAGATTTGACATTTAGATTTAACATTTTTATATATTATTTAGATTTATATTTAACATTTGGATACATTATTTAGATTTAACATTTATTGTTCTAAATGTGTAAAAAGGGGAGTCTGAAAAATTCACACAGTTTTTAAAACACTGTTTTAAGCTGAATGTGACAAAATATTGATGGAATGTTTAGCACCGTAAGCTTTACAAACGGCTCCCCATACTGATGGTCTTGTTTAGGGATCACGCTTGTGTTATTATCAAATACCCAATGTTACCTGCAACGCGCAATTGGCTGACTCTTTCCACTTGTAGCCTAAAACTGAGGGAGGGATCAACGTACAATGAGCTACACTGAAGCAGATTACTCTGCTTCGCAAAAAAAAACAGTGCACCAATAATACCCCCGTCTTCAACCTACTATTTAGGCTACCAGATATATAGGCTAGTAATGGTATTAAGTTGTGCTACCTTGTTTTTTGTGGTAACGACAGTGTAGATCAGGTTAATAGCCTGCAATAGGGGAAGCGGCATGCGCCAGTTTTAAAGACGGAATGTCGTCGACAAATGTAAAATCACCTCTCTCATGCTGACATGACCCGTCTACTTCATTAGGCTACAATGTTGTTCATGTCTGTTTGACTCACACTATACGAGTGGTTCAATTTGTGTTTGTGTGCTCATCGCACAAATGAGACAGACATGCTTGCTTGATAGGGCTACACAAAGCAAGCAACATCGGTCCACTAAAAATGATCCGAACTCCGCTGCTTGATTTCATGTCTCCTCAGTCTCTCCATTACGGTTTATTAGCCTAGGCTACTCTGTTTTGCTATTTTCGTTATTCTTAGCCCTGGCATTAGAGATGAAGCAACTGTGATCAGTGAGGTTGTGGAAACGGTTGAATAGGCCTATGGTCCTAAATTGGAAGCGGCCGATGCCAGTTTTGAAGACAGAATGTCGTCGCCAAATTTAAAATTTGATCTCTCTCATGCTGGCGTCACGGGACACACTTAGCCTAATTACAATGGTGTTCCTGTCTGATTGACTCGGTTTTAATTGTCTTTACCGGTTCAAATTGTAGTAGGTATGCAAACTCTGTATCCCGAGGATACCCGTTCCTGGCTTGAATAGTGCCGAAATAAGTTAGGGACGGATTGGGAGACAGAAAAAAGTCGAGTTTAAATTCACATGGTGGTCTTGTTTAGGGCTCACACTTGTGTTATTATCAAATGCCCTATCAAATGCCCAATGCTAAATAAAACATGCAATTTGCTGACTGTATTTCTACTACTACTAAAACTGGAGGATGGACAATCACGGGAGCACAGACAGACGTAGCCTACAAGCACAGGCAGACGCTGCTCTGCAAAAGCAGTGCTATACTGCCCCCCGCATTCCGAATGGCCACAGGGTGTAATGATCACGGTACGATGTCGCGGCCCGGCACGGTAATGAGCAGATTGAAGTT
The DNA here is from genome assembly GCF_034702125.1 of Engraulis encrasicolus. Lineage (NCBI taxonomy): Eukaryota > Metazoa > Chordata > Actinopteri > Clupeiformes > Engraulidae > Engraulis > Engraulis encrasicolus. Next base: position 16,264,868 of record NC_085863.1, on the reverse strand, counting down.
ACACCATCTGTAAGTAATCAATGCTAGAATTCAGTCATTAAGCTAACCTGCTGACTGTGATCATATAGGTCTATTTTACATATTTCACATAATCATTTCAGTGAAGCTAGTCTCCCATCAACATTATGACCATAGTAACTGTAATGGCAAATTCTAACCACTAGATGGTGCAAAAGTGGAGGTAAGTGAAGACTGAATCATGTCATCAATGATGCAATCCTGTCCCATTACTTTATCATATTTATTCATGATATTGTCATCAATGATGTAGTAGCCTACTATCTTATTACTATATTCCTCCCATCCTTATGTTGATGACATCAGCTATATCTCCAGAGAAATTGGGCTACATGGAATGTTTTTTTTTTTTTTTTTTTTTTAATTTTTTAAATAAATTTTAAATAAAAGGTAACTGTATAATCAATTACAGTTCAATTTAAAAATATTGGTAGCACTGGTTACTGGTAGCAGTTACTTACAGTGGATAAATATTAAGACTTACATGTTGTTAGATGCATCTGAACATTTTAACCCTATCCAGACTGGGGGGGGGCTAAAAGTGCCCGCACCAACTTTGATGTCGTATAATTCCTTAACGACTTCAGCTATGACTTCGAAACTTTGTGACTTTTCCTAACATTTAGTTGGCTACAGTTAGGTACCGAAAGATTAGGTTTATCATTTTTGCCGTTGCCATGGCAACGGTTTTCTGACAGGTATGTCTGACCAAAAATCACTTTACCATATCTATGACGCCATATATTGTCATATTTTTTTGTTATTTCCATTAGCATCAGATAACTTTGTGAGCATTTAAGTGGTTTGAAGCATAAAATCATTAAAATTTAAGTGCATTACCTAAATTTGTTGGAAAATCCATTATGGCGAGATTTTGGATATGATAA
>NC_085863.1:16213963-16258963 GCF_034702125.1 Engraulis encrasicolus | reverse complement strand
TATGCTGAATGGCAGCCAGTCTGGGAACTACTCCCTCATCATCCCCGCTGTGTCCAAACAGCACTCTGGGGAGTATAGCTGTGAGATCAGGTCTGACTATGACAGACTCACCACCATACACCTCTCTGTGTGTCCTCAGTCCCTGCCCTTGAATGTGAAGTTCTCTCATGGAGAAAGTGTCTCTATGCCCTTAGCTGCATATGACGGAGATTATAGACGAGTCTACTGGTACCGTAACAAAGACCTGCAATCAGAGGAAGACCTTCTTTACTCAAGTTTTAGCTTCGTTCAGATGCCAGGACAGTTGAGCGGTCGAGCAAGTGTGAACAGAAACAATTACACTCTGACCCTCTCCAACCTCACAGCAGAGGACAGCGCGGTGGAGTTCACATGGAGACGGTTTCCTGTGCAGTGGTGGAAGTGTTGTTGTACAGAGGGTAGCATCCGCCTTGTGTACAGGGATCCGTTTGGGGTGAGCTCTCCCTTCTACAGGGCGTACGGTCCTCTGCTGGGCTGTGTGCTGCTGGGGCTGGTGGCTGTTGTGGTCTGGCTCAAGCTGAGGAGCAGAGGAGGAGCGCTGACCCCTAGTGGTCAGGAAATAGAAATGCAGGACATTGAAGATGAAGTCTACGATGACGTGGAGACTGAAGACACTGTCTGAACTCAACAAGCTTCTCACTCTTTGCGTGTGTGTGTGTGTGTGTGTGTGTGTGTGTGTGTGTGTGTGTGTGTGTGTGTGTGTGTGTGTGTGTGTGTGTGTGTGTGTGTGTGTGTGTGTGTATTTATGTCCTAAGTGTTAGTTTGGTAACTATGTTGTTTTTTATTCATTATTATTAATCCTTTAGAGCCCATTTTTATTATTACTGCAAAATACCGTAAATAGCTCCTTTTACCATCTGTAAATGCTCATATCTTCATCGCTTTTTGAATCAGCTGTAATACTAAAATTAATGTTTCTGCCATGGTGTAGGCCTAATTTTGTGTTGAATAATGTGTTGTAATGTTATCTATTATATCCTCAAATTTGTTATTAAAAAATTCATTACCTTATAATATTTATTGTATTGGTGTTATTTTATTTCAGTTGTCAACACTAATGGGTCACGCTAATTATACATTCTAATTCGTCCCATTCAAACAAGTTTCTCGCTTGTACACTTGGGCTCTCCAGTTTGTTCCTAACTCAAGCTGCTCGCGTCTTTACAATCCACCCCTCCCCTGATCCACCAGGTCGTGTATCACATGGTTTGAAGTTTGAAGCTTATTTATTTAACAGACAGAAGGCAAAATAAACAATATTACATCCTTAACCCTCTGGTTGTGTTAGAAACACGGTTACGTTCATGGTGTTAACGGCCAAAATTGACCACCTACACAAAAAAGGTAATAATAGGTAAAGGTAATAAAATCTAATTTGCATATTTTGTGATTAATACCTTTTAGACATCCATTTGAAACATTTCCAATGTGATTTAAATGTTATTCTACTTTGTTTTAGTGATTTGTAGGGTTGTTTTCTTATCTTGCACCAATTCGCTTTATTAACCCTCTGGAGTCTAGGGCCTCTCAGAAGCTTTCAGGCCGTTTGGAACACCTGAATGAAGTTTCAAAACGGTCATTTTTGACTGTAACACAACCAGAGGGATAAGGCTATACTTTCCATCTTTTGTCCCTTGACAGGTTTGATGTTCCTTAAAAAAAAGAAATAGAAATGAAGTATTGCACATAGTTGTAAAATTAAAAAGTCAAAGATATTGCACGCATTTTAAAATACACAACACAAGATACAAATACAAAATACAATACAAAAATAAGTTAAGAACAACTGCCAGTACCAACTATATAGAATTATGGTGACAATATTGATTATCCAGTAGCAGTGATGACTAAATTAAGTTAATGTTGGCAATTCTCTAACTGTGCTGGGAATTGTGTTCCAGGTGTGAGAGGCTTTGTGAGAGAATACAACATGGCTAAAAGTGCTCTTCCTAGTAAATGGGACAGAGCAATTACCGCTGTAACTGGCTCTGTGTTTAGGGTGTGTTTGAGTCTGGGTTATTAACCTTTTTTTCTCGTTTCTTTAGTATTACAGTCCCTGTTACAGTCCCTGCTTACCTCTGCCCAAGACAAGTCGTGCAGAATAGAAGGGAAAACCGTGAATGAATTGCAGTGAATGGTAGCTGACTTGTCTTACTCTGCTATCACACTGCCTGCGGCTATTGCAGCGAAGACAGTGGAAGCAATTGACTTTGTATGGAAGAGCAAGTGTGATAAGAGATCAATGGTGTTTTTGGCATTAGAGGAACAGACCACCCTTTTTTGATTTTCACATATTTATAGTATTTCCCAGCATTATTCATGAAATCATTTTCTCGTCAGTGTCTTTAGCACTTATATTTATTGGATTATTAGAATAGCTTAGCATAATCACTCGAAGTAACTGATAACTTTAGCATCAAGGCACAAGTGATCACTGGGCGTAATTAAATTTCCGTTTTATACTCTGGTGGATTTTATATTAATTTTAAAGGGGTTTATAAGTACATTTGATGATGTTTTATTTTGTACCAAAGACTTCCATTGCTATGCTTAATTTGGCTACTGTGTTAAACGGGGCAATGCAAACACATAGACAGAAATGATATGCACATTCATGAATAATGTTGGGAAATACTGCAAATATGTGAAAATCAAAAAAGGGTGGTCTGTTCCTTTAAAGGGACAGTTTGGTCAATTTCAACATGCAGTTGTATTGCTCACGCTACCCTTGACTTGTCAGTACCTGGTGATGCCACATTTTTCGGCTCAGCCCTTTCCGAGATATGAGCAATTCTAATGGGGGTAGCGTTTGTTTACATTTTAAAAAAAATGAAACATAGGCCAACTCCTACATCTGCAGAGTTAATGCTGCGTAGGCAACGTTTGAATAGCAACGTGGACACAAAAAGTCTGAGTGGGTAAGTATAGCCCGAGACTTGGCTACTTGGCTCTCACCAAGCTCACATGTCAGGCAGCTGTTTCATTGAAGAGAGGACAAAATGATAACTCCACTTCTAGAGTATGAAATGCATACAGTTTAGTGGCATTACACCATCACTACATTAATGAATTATGATTATTATGGTTAAATACTATGCATTGTTAGTGTTGTGAAGGACTAGAGACTGTTCACATTACCAGGTAGCCTCCTGCTGGCCATCCGTGTGTCCTGCGCGTGCAATCCTTGTGGCTACACTTGTGCGGTTAATTGGAGTGCGAGTCAGAGGGTTGTATGCGCAGACCAGTGGATGAGGAGGCAGAGATTTGAAAGGAACCCCTTCGGTTCTGTGGACTGTTTGTGCCGTTTGTGTGTTCAGAAACCGTAAGTGTTGGCATTTCTTGTTTGTGTTGGACTTAGTTAAATGTCCGTTTGTAGAATGTCATGATTAATAACCGTATATTTGCCGACAGTTGCGTTCACACCAGCACCGCGTGTCCCGCGCTACCGCGGTTAAGTTAACTTATAATGTGTAACCGTTCCTGCCGTGTAAAATGGAGATTATGCTTCTAATTTGATAATATGTTGTCTATAATGGTGTAACATATCAGTGTAATAATGTGTATGTCTATATTTAAGTGGATATTTCATCATTTGATGTAGTGGTGCTTGGTTAGCTATTTTCCATGTGTGTCAGTGTATGATTAGTCATGCTGCTTAGCCATTAACATTGTAGCCACCATGCTTATGTTTCTAAGAGGCATTGTTGCATTTGTTTTACTTGTAGAAACCACATCTTTACAACTTGGTTGTCACAACATGACTAAAGTAACATCCACAACTCCGTTGTCACAACTTCAGTAATACAACTCTCAACTGTGAACTTCACCATTCTTTCAATAAATACTCTGGATCTGTACATCATGTCTGCATTTTAATCCGATGCCCCACGGTGGCTCCTACAGATAAACTAACTAGGATCAACGATCAAAACATATGGTGCCGAAACCCGGGAAGAGAAGTTGCCGTGTAAATTAGTCCATGATGTACACCGATCAACCCAGCCATCCAGCAGATGTTAGGCCAAGGCGTGAGAGGAGGCCACCAGCGTGGTTCAATGACTACGATGTTGAACATCCAAATTATGGTCAGTATCCTCATCCCCCAGAGTAGCTGGAGTCCAAGATAGAGGCGCGGAGAGGGCAGCCGAGACGGACCCTCTTGCTCTCTACTTACCCACACAGCAGTCTGATTATGCCGGTGCCGCCTCAAGAAGTCCAAACCGGCCCGGGCTATTCAGACCATTGTACCAGAGCACTCCAGCCTACCCTGCTGCAGCAGCACCAGAGGCTACATCTGCAATATTGGATGCACTTAGACAGTTGCAAGAGGATAACCAGAAGCTACATCACACAGTCATTCAGATGCAGCAACAAATTAACACCAGAGCTTCAGAATTCGAAATACTGCCTCCCCCTCCTCCTCCACCTGCTGTGGACCACTCTGCTCATCTTCCATCATACGACACACTGCCTCCTCCTCCTCCCCCACCTGCTGTGGACCACTCTGCTCCCCCTCAACCATTCTTAAGAAATATAAGCTTAACATTACCACCTCCACCACCATTACAGGCGCAGTACTCCGGTACACAAGATGGCGCGCTTAAAGAGGAAAAGACAAAGGTCCCTCTCTTAACACCATCACAGCCTCCTGCCGAGCCCAATGGTGCTATGAAAGAGGAACCGTACTTCCCCCCTCCGCCACCACATCGAGTTGTTGGGCCTGCTCAGCCCACGCACCCCTCAAGGAACTACAGTAATGTGGTAGAGGAGCTCACAGAGCACATGCGGAGTATGGGAGTGCCACCACAGTTCCGACGACCTGTCACGCCAGAGTACTGTGAGCCAGACCCAGGTTCTGAATGGGATGCAGTCAGTAATGCGCCATCACACAGAGAACAACCTATGCCTTCAGGTCAAGCCCAGCACCCCAGAGAGAACCAGCAAGAGCGGGTTTACCGTGGACCAAAGCCTAAGATCCCCCAATTCACGAAACCTGACCCCAGAGAGTTCAATAGGCTCAAGACGGCACTGGATAACCTATTGCCTGATGATGCAACAGAGCGATTTAAATATCAAATATTGGTGGATCATTTGAAATTTGAAGAAGCTCTGCTAATTGCAGATTCCTATACCAACTCCAAGAAGCCATATTCAGACACTATGACATCCCTCACTGACCACTATGGACAGCCTCACCAATTAGCCCTGCGACATATCGCTGAAATGATGGATGCTGCCAATATCCGCACTAATGACACCGGTGCGTTCAAGAGGTTTGCACTTCGCGTCCGGGCTTTACATGGGATGCTTGACCAGTTAGGTGAGAGTGGTCAGATCGAGATGCAGTGTGGCTCTCACGTGACAAGATTGCTGCTGAAGCTGCCACAAGACCTGAGAGCACAGTTCAAGCGTTACCTGTACCCTAAGAGCATTCGCATCCCCACCCTGCACCATTTCGCTGAGTGGTTAGATTTCGAACTGAAAATGCAGGAGACAGTGTTCGAGACACTCAGTGTGATTGGGGCTGCTGACGACTCTAAGAAGGAGAAGCGAAGGGAGCCAAAGTCCAACCGTGCCACCAGTGTTCTCCATGGGGCCGAACAGCAAGTCAGCACAGCTGTGAGTGAGAAACCCCCGGCACCCAGCAGCAAGCAAGGTGAGAAACAGGCCTACTGTTCTTACTGTTCAAATGATCAGCATTACCTGAGTCAGTGCTCCAACTTCAGCCAGCTGACCACTGAACAGAAGAGGAGTTGGATAACGGGAAACAGAAAGTGCTGGCGATGTGGGCGTGCCCACCAAGCTTCGCAGTGTCGCCTCCTGCAAGAAGTGTAAAGGGAGGCATCTGGAGATTCTGCATGATGTCAATGCTAGGCCACCCTCTGATGAGAGCAGCAATGCAGTCACTAAGCCAAGTGATGTGTTCTACCTCGATCGACGGTCAGGTGGCAGTCCGGTGATGCTGAAGGTGAGCAAAGTAATCCTGCGCAATGGAAAGGAAAGCATGGAGGCATACGCCATATTGGACGATGGCTCTGAGCGCACGATTCTACTCGCTACAGCTGCGCGAACACTGAAGCTGCGCGGCATACCAGAAGGCCTAGCCCTGAGAACAGTGCGCCAGGAGGTGAAAGTCATACAGGGCCATTCAGTATCCTTCTCCATATCCCCTGTCTGTCAGCCAAACAAAGTATTCCGGATACGTGGAGCCTTCACAGCAGAGCCATTAGGCCTAGCAGAGCATTCTTACCCTGTGAAGGCACTGCAACAGAAGTACAGACACCTCAAAGGGCTGCCTATCGAAGACCTCAACCGAGTCCACCCAGTCATCCTGATAGGGTCAGACTACCCAGAGCTAATCACGCCCATTGAGCCTGTGCGACTAGGTCCCTCTGGTGGACCAGCGGCCGTGAATACAAAACTTGGATGGACAATGCAGGGGCCAACCAGGTTAGTTCAGCAGCAGCTCAAGTCAAGCCAGTGTTTTCATGTGTCCACCCTTTCACCCTCCACTGAGCTGTTCCAGAATGTGGAAAGGCTTTGGCAATTAGACGTTCTACCATACAGAAGCGAGAAGCTTGTGACTCGGTCACGTCAGGATAAGGACGCCATTGCCCTGCTGGAGCAGAAAACTGTGCGAGTAGATGTGGAGGGGACACAGCGCTATGCCACACCGCTGCTGAGAATCAAGAACATGCCCAAGCTGCAAGCTCGTAAGGATGCAGTTCTCCCCCTATTGCGCAACACAGAGCGCCGCTTGGCAAAGGACCCAAAGCGCGCAGCTGCCTACCGCGAGGAGATAGAGAAGCTGGAACGAGCAGGGTACATCGTGAAGGTCAAGGAAGAAGGGCTGAGCAAGGATGGTGAGTCATGGTTCATCCCTCACCATATGGTAGCTCACAATGGGAAGAACCGCATCGTGTTCAATTGCTCCTTTTCCCATAATGGAGCCAATCTGAATGACCTGCTTCTCCCTGGCCCAACCTTGACTTCCAGCCTGCTCGGTGTGCTCCTGAGATTTCGTGAGCATTCCATCGCTATCAGTAGCGATATAAAGGGAATGTTCCACCAGGTGAGGTTGCTACCCCAAGACAAAGCACTGCTCCGGTTCCTGTGGAGGGACTTGCAGAAAGACACCCCCCTCTGCATATACGAATGGCAGGTTCTTCCATTTGGGACTACATGTAGCCCGTGCTGCGCCACATTTGCACTACTGAAACATGTGAGCGACCACAGCCAGCCCGAGGAAGACGTCCGTGTAACTGTGGAAAGATGTTTCTACGTGGACAACTGCCTCCGCAGCGTGCAAACTGTGGACGAAGCAAAGTCACTGGTGGACAAACTGCAGTCCCTCCTGGCAGAGGGAGGATTCCAGCTGCGCCAGTGGGCAAGTAACACCCCTGAGACCATCAGCCACCTTTCCAAGGACCTAAGGTCAGAAAGCAACGAGTTGTGGCTGAACGCCACCGAGACTGATCCTCAGGAGCTAGCACTGGGCCTACGATGGTTCTGCCATTCTGACACCCTCGGCTATAAATGTCGTCTGCTGGGCCACGAAGCACCAACCATGAGGAACATCTATCGGGTGCTAGCTAGCCTCTACGACCCGCTGGGATTCATCATTCCCTTCACCACAAGGGCTAAAGTCTTAGTCCAGTGCCTGTGGAGCAAAGCAAGGGACTGGGATGACCCAGCGCTGCCCGAAGACGCCATGCTGATGTGGACAGAGTGGCAGGAAGAGTTACAGCGACTGCCTCAGATATCCCTGCCACGCTGCTATGTGAGTCCTCAGATGGACAGAGAGGCTTGCACCAGAACAGTTCACATCTTCTGTGATGCCTCTGAGCGTGCCTATGGCGCCGTTGCTTACCTACGCACTGAAGGTCCAGATGGACATGTGGAGATGTCGTTCCTCACTGCACGTTCCAGAGTAGCTCCCAAGAAGCAACAGTCCATGCCACGCTTGGAGCTTTGTGCAGCGCTGACAGGAGCCCAAGTAGCCGCTCTGCTCCGAAGGGAGCTCACCTTGTCCCTCGATGATGTCACCCTTTGGTCAGACTCCACAACTGTCCTGACCTGGATCCAGTCGGAGTCTTGCAGGTTTAAAGTGTTCGTTGGCACAAGAGTGGCTGAGATCCAAGAACTGACAAGTGAATGCTCTTGGCGCTATGTCGATTCCAGCAACAACCCTGCAGATGACATCACTCGTGGCAAGACCTTGATGGAAATATCGGAGGATGGCCGATGGAAGGATGGACCACCATTCCTGTCACAGTCGCCTGAGTATTGGCCCACAAAGCCTTCAGCGGCTGTAACAGACGACGAAGCAGAGACACGGAAAACAATGTTCTGTAGCCTGGTCACCACCACTGCGCCTCCAACCCTCCCTGACCTAGAAAAGTTCGCCTCATTCAGAGATCTGGTCCATGCGGTTGCACTTTCTCGTCATGGGGCGGCCGCAGGTCAAAGCAGTCCAACCGCAGAAGACTATAGGGCAATAGAGATGGAAATGCTCCAACGATCGCAGCAGGACAGCTTTGGAGAAGAGTACGCCCTCCTGTCTGCTGGTAAGCCCTTGACATCTACCAATCGGCTGCTCACACTTGCTCCAGAGTTGGACCAGGCTACTGGACTCATAAGAGTTGGAGGCCGTCTTCGCCGCAGCCAAGACCTGGAACCAGACATGGTCCATCCAGTGGTGCTAGATCCAGCACACAAGATCACAAGACTAATAGTGCATGACGTGGATGAAGACCTAAGGCACCCTGGTACAGAGCGCCTCTTTGCCGAGCTTAGGAGGAGATTCTGGATATTGCATGGCCGTGAAGCTGTTAAACGGCATCAGCAGTTCTGTCCAGAATGCAAGCGGTGGAGAGCTCAGCCCAAAGTCCCCCTCATGTCAGACCTCCCTGAAGCCAGACTGCGCTTGTTCAAGCCCCCCTTTTACTCCACAGGAGTTGACTGTTTCGGGCCGTTCACAATCAAAGTTGGACGGCGCTCAGAGAAAAGGTGGGGAATACTGTTCAAATGTTTGACAACAAAGGCAGTCCACATTGATGTTCTGACAAGTCTGGACTCTGACGCATTTCTGATGGCCTTGCGTCGATTCATCGCCAGAAGAGGAAAGCCATCAGAAATTCTATCAGATCAGGGCACAAATTTCAAGGGCGGAGATCGAGAGCTTCGTGAAGCCTTCCAAGCATTGCATCCTGACCTGAAAGAGCAGCTATCACAGCACCAGATCAGCTTCAAGTTCAACCCCCCCAGTGCACCTCACTTCGGTGGCATTTGGGAGAGAGAAATAAGATCAGTTAAAGCTGCCCTGTACGCCACTGTGCAACCACACGCCATACCAGAGGAGGTGTTGCGCACTGTCTTGATTGAAGTGGAGGGAATCCTAAATTCCAAGCCCCTTGGATATGTGTCTAGTGATGTGGCGGACGCAGACCCTGTAACCCCAAACTTGTTGCTGATGGGGCGGCTAGACCCGTCCCTGCCTCAAGCCGTCTATGAGGAGTCGGAGCTCCTAAGCAGGAAGAGATGGAAGCACTCTCAAATCCTTGCTGAGCAGTTCTGGGCTCATTTCATTCGCCACTACCTCCCAACACTTCAGACCCGGGCTAAGTGGCATAAGGAAACGCCAGCTCATCAGCCTGGAGACATCGTCCTGGTGGTAGACCCCCTGCTGCCCAGGGCCCTCTGGCCCGTAGGGCGGATCACCAAGGTGCTCCCCGGAATCGATGGCCGCATCCGGACAGCAGAGATCAGCGTCAAGGACAGGCACTACATCAGGCCGGTGGCCCGACTCATCCCACTGCCTGCCGTTCCAGACCTGGACTCCAGCCCCGTCCCGTCGCGTCCTTCAGATGAGGACAAACTGGACCAGTGACCAGTTTGGGGGCGGCTGTTGTGAAGGACTAGAGACTGTTCACATTACCAGGTAGCCTCCTGCTGGCCATCCGTGTGTCCTGCGCGTGCAATCCTTGTGGCTACACTTGTGCGGTTAATTGGAGTGCGAGTCAGAGGGTTGTATGCGCAGACCAGTGGATGAGGAGGCAGAGATTTGAAAGGAACCCCTTCGGTTCTGTGGACTGTTTGTGCCGTTTGTGTGTTCAGAAACCGTAAGTGTTGGCATTTCTTGTTTGTGTTGGACTTAGTTAAATGTCCGTTTGTAGAATGTCATGATTAATAACCGTATATTTGCCGACAGTTGCGTTCATAGTGTGCACCGCGTGTCCCGCGCTACCGCGGTTAAGTTAACTTATTATGTGTAACTTTTCCTGCCATGTTAGACGGAGATTATGCTTCTAATTTGATAATATGTTGTCTATAATGGTGTAACATATCAGTGTAATAATGTGTATGTCTATATTTAAGTGGATATTTCATCATTTGATGTAGTGGTGCTTGGTTAGCTATTTTCCATGTGTGTCAGTGTATGATTAGCCATGCTGCTTAGCCATTAATATTGTAGCCACCATGCATATGTTTCTAAGAGGCACTGTTGCATTTGTTTTACTTGTAGAAACCACATCTTCACAACTTCGTTGTCACAACACGACTAAAGTAACATCCACAACTTCGTTGCCACAACTTCAGTAACACAACGTAACTCTCAACTGTGAACTTTACCAGTTTCAATAAATACTCTGGACCTGTACATCATGTCTGCATTTTAATCAGATGCCCCATGGTGGCTCCTACAGATAAACTAACTAGGATCAACGATCAAAACAGTTAGTCTGTACCCAGGCTAGACATTTTTCATCTGCAATAAACAATATTAAACCGTAAAATTCAATATGCAGTTATATCGGCCTACTATATTTATTTATTTTGTATCGAATTTTATTTTATTTTTCCCTAATGCTACAACACACACATAGGGCCAGCGCAAAGTCATCTGAAAGTGCCCTCCACCCAATACATACAATGAAATGGGGACCCAATTCTGGGCTCCCTTCATCTTGGGCTCAGGACAACTGACCCCTTTGTCCCCCGCCCCATAACATATCTAAACATGAGTACATCAGAATCGATTCCTGCTTTGTAAATGAAGTGATATTGTATCACACCAACCACACGTGGGGAGGACGTTTGAGTGACAGCAGCTTCCAAACAATCAGAGGCTTCCTCCGATCGCAAAACCCCGCCTTCTCAGCAGTGGCTGGCTAACACTTTGCAACACAATGCAGCGTTATTTAGGGAGCCTGCCAAAGCATTACCAGCGACATGATAGTATTTATTAGTATTTAGTATTTCTTCTAAACGGTGTCACCGACATCACAGCGTGCGAGTAAGTGGATAAAACCGCCAGACGAGAAGACAACAGGTTCTTGTCATACGAGCGATTCTACGATTCGACTGCGCATTTGGCAAAAGCAAAAAGGCAATTATCAGTATTTTTTTCAACTAAATGACCTAGATGTTTACATAGTGTATATATGTAAGTTTCCAAACAAACAAATTGCCAAGCTTAATCTTAAATCATTTGATAAATACTCTAATGAAAGCGAACATTTGCTTGATTATTTTGTCAACAGTGTTATGGACAAATACTATGTCATTTCAAACATATATATATAAATACTACAGAGTTGAAACAACATACGTTTGAAAGTGCTTATGTCCCTTAACAATAATGTTGTCATTAATCTGTGCAACTGATATAGAAAATGTGATTGTTGAGCTTCATAAGTAGGATGTTATGATTCACTGTGATACAGACACATTTTTCATTATAAATCCCTGTAACGCCTGATTTGAATTTAGTCACCATCCTTACACAAGACTTCCTTCTCCAGAGATAATCCCTAGTGTCTGTTCATAGGATTTTTCCAGCACATAAGGGATCAATAGCACAAAAACACTTTCAAAACAGTCAACCGTGTTACTCAACTGTGTTACGGTCAACAGTGCAGGGGAACAAGTCGGCACTTTTTTAGGAGAAAAAACAGAGCAGACAAACCCATCTCCCTAGAACACAAATTATTTTGTTTGTTTGTCTGTCAATATGGAGATAAATTGGCAAAAACATATTCCTCCTCAACTGTCATAGCTGATGCGTAACACCATTGACTGTAACACGGCTTGACATTTCAGCCATTTTCATGGTGTTGTGCTAACTGAGGACCACAACACCTTAATCAATTCATGTATTTGTATGCTTTATCTGTGTTTTTCTACATGTGATTTCTAATTCAGATTCTTATGAATATGTTGATAACACAGTTGACAGGCAATTTTCCCGCTATGAGAACATGAAAAACAATGGATTAAATTATGGAAGGATGGAGCTCAAAACTTACCAAAAAGTCTTCACATATCCTGCCAAAGAGGTTATGACATCACGTGATGTTATTTGTATGGCCTAAGACCAAACCATTACTGATTTATGGAGGGGGTTTCAGACCGTGACACGGTTAACACAGTTTTCGTGGACACACACAAAATGGCAAATTTCATGTATAATAGAAAGGACAGTGGACAGTTTTGTCATATTGTGATCATTGCTGTGAATCAACATTTGCAATCGTCTTGGACAAAACAAGTTTCTTTACATGCTAATATGAAAACTAAATCTGACATTTGGAAAACAGGACGGCATGAAAATGACCAAAACCAGTATTAAATATTAATTCTTGCTGAGGGAAATAATGCCATGTCTACACTTTCTGTATTATATGAAAGATAAATGTGTCCTAATGTCCAAAACATCATTGGATGCAGTTAATAGTTAGTGGAATTGGCAAATAAAATCCATGGACTTAAAACCGCAGCCGATTCGTAGAATCTCTCATACACTGTGCAGGGCTCCAATGGAACTTCCAATGATAAACACCTAGCCGCGTAGCATTCTGGAATCCCTGACTGCGCGCGCACTCAAGAGTTTACAAATATTCAAAATGTTTGTATTCGAAACTGCTACAGCCTGCTACAGCCTGCAGTCTACAGCCTCCAGTGTTGCTGTTTGTGAAATGGTAATGGTGGGGGTGGCGTCCACACCAAATGTCTTTTTTTCTGAGTGTTTCGCTCAGCGCGTAATTCCAAAAACAGTATGGCGAAAAGGAAAAAGGAGTCAGCCGATGATTATGCGAGTCATTACTAAGTGAATGATGATTCTCGCGACCACTTCCACGGTCCGCTGTCAGAAAAGCCAGAATGCAACTTTTTTTAAAGAGTGGTCTGAAGGAGTCTCGTGGGAAACACTTTTCATACGATAAATCGGTTTACATACGGTATTCAAATTTGTATTAACTGCTGGCATTCCGTGATGAAAAACATTCTCACAGCGAGTTCATTTGAACAGCATTTTTTCATTATGGAGTAGATTTTGAGACAGGCATGCCATGGGCACCATTCAAACAACATCATCCTACCTTGTGCCTCTTTAACTTGCTTTAGTTATTTTATTTAAAAGAAAGGTTGGAGTCTAAAATTAGGCCCATACAGTATATTTAAAATCTGTGACCACTGCTAACTTTTCAGCACTAAGGTGACTCTAGGCAGAGACATCACAGACGAAGACTGCTTGGGCAAGCACAGGCAAATCATGTTTTTTCCCTATTCAGTATATGACATAATCTGTTGAGCCATGTTTTTATGTGTGAGAGCTGTAGAGAGTACATATGCTTCTTCCTCAGTAACTTTGGCTTTAGTGAAGATGAGTGTGTCATCTGCATAAAGCTCAATGTCAACATGTGGACAGTGTTCAGGAAAATCATCAATGTAAAGAGTAAATAAAATGGACCCCAGTATGGAGCCTTGGGGGATCTCTACTGGACAAATCAAGGTTGACCTAGAGCCATTTACAACAGCACAGTGTTTGTCTGTGTGACAAGTATGACCAGCACCAAGCTATGATTTGAACAGAAAACTAAATGAGTGAGTATTAATAACAGCACATTATGATTAAACGTATTGATTGGCTCTTTTTAGGTCCAAGAAAACCAACACAACCATTTCTATCTAGATGACATTTTTTCTTTTCCATAAACAGTGTAAACACAGTTTCAGTTAAATGATGTGGACATCTCCTCTGGCCAAACCATACAAATACTTGTATTGATTAATTTCTACATATGCACATTGTGTGTGTGTGTGTGTGTGTGTGTGTGTGTGTGTGTGTGTGTGTGTGTGTGTGTGTGTGTGTGTGTGTGTGTGTGTGTGTGTGTGTGATTCACAGAAGATCTGTGTGTGTCTGAGAGTGTGTGCATGCATGTGTATGTGTATATGTATAATTATCTCTCTCTCTCTCTCTCTCTCTCTCTCTCTCTCTCTCTCTCTCTCTCTCTCTCTCTCTCTCTCTCTCTCTCTCTAAGATTTCAATTCAAAGAGCAGTGCATTAGCAAGGAACTGGAATATAACATATTCAATTAACCAATACAGTATGTGTTCCAAGATTTTACTGAATGTGAATTAAATGTATAATAAACAGTTGTAGGCGTGATATCAGTGGGTGTGGGTGTGGATGTGTATGTGTGGGTGGGTGGGTAGGTGGGTGGATGAGAGAGAGAGAGAGAGAGAGAGAGAGAGAGAGAGAGAGAGAGAGAGCATACAAAGATTTACTCCGGTCAGGTAGTCCAGGTCATGACTCTTCAAGACATCTCGTGCCTAAAATGCAAAAATGCCTTACCGAGGGGGTTTACATTTTCATTGTTATCAAGTTCTATGAAATTTTAAATAAATATTTTGAGATAAATGTCACGTTTTTACAGTCTCTCACTCACATTTTCTGTCTTTCTCACACTCACCCCCCCTCTCTCTCTCTCACACACACACACACACACACACACACACACACACACACACACACACACACACACACACACACACACACACACACACACACACACACACACACACACACACACACATAATTACACAGATTCTTTATTTTTCCATTTGCAGATCATCTCTGACTTTTTTTTTCAGACCATGGTCTCTCTTTCCTCACACAACCTTTCTCTCTCTAGTGTCTGCTTTTTATATCTCCCTCTGTCTTCCCCTCTCTCTCTCTCTCTCTCTCTCTCTCTCTCCCTCTCTCTCTCTCACCCTCTCCCTCTCCCCACAGTCTCTGCTTCTCCCTGTCACAGATAAACACACACACACATGATCGTCCTCTTCTTCCCCCTCCCTCTCCCCCTTCTCGCTCTCTCTCCCTCTCTCTCTGCCTCTCCCCCTCCCTCCCTTCCCCGTGTGCTCTCTCTGCCGCTCTCTCTCTCTCTCTCTCTCTCTCCCTCTCTCTCTGGCTGGCTCTCCCTCCCTCTCTCTCCCCTGCTCCAGTACTGCAGTGCTGCTAGTGATGAGAGCACAGGCTTGCACAGCAGCGGAGAGGGAGTGAGTGAGGGAGAGAGAGAGAGAGAGAGAGGGGGAGAGAGAGAGAGAGGCAGGCACTGCAGCATGCACCAGTAGCGTCAGAGCAGACGCCATGAGGAGGGAGGAAGCGCGAGAGTAGCACGAGAGAGAACGAGACTGACGGAAAGAAGCAGAAGAGAGAGAGAGAGAGATAGAGAGCGGAGAGGGAGTGTGAGCGTGCGTCTGTGTGTGTGTGTGTGAGGACTGAGCGTGCGCGTGTGTGTTGGAGCACATCACTGGGATCATCTGCAGAAGCATTGGAGGCAGAGAGCCGAGGCAGTAGCAGCCAGAAGCAGAGAGAGAGAGAGGCAGAGGGCTGCTGTTTTTGAATCGCCCTGCACTGTGAACGAGAGAGAGAGAAGGAGCGAGGATAGAGAGGAGGGAAGAAAAAAAAAAACACATGCAGCTTTGAATCCACCACCCCCCAACCCCCCCCACCCCCACCCCCAACCATCTATCTACATCCAGCAACTCCTCCAGCTCCCCTTCAACCAACCAACCACCACCTCCCTCCCCATCCTGCTCTTGCTCCATCATATACACCTACTCCTCCACACAACCCCACCCCCACAGCCAACCGCACACCACACCATCACAGCCCCCTCCTCCTCCTCCCCCTCCTCCACCACCGGCAAGCACCAAGCACCAGCAGCAGCAGCAAACCGGCTCCTCCCACCCAGTCACCTCGCTACGGCAACACTTCACTAGGACGACGGGAGCAGCACACGCCACGGGACGAAAGCAGAGAGTGCAGGGAGCCAGCCAGGGACGTCGTCAGCCTCCTGGGCCCCCCACCACAACCAAAGCAGCAAGAAAACACAAGAAGAGGAGGAAGACGGAAGGAGGGGGGGGGTAAAGGAAAAGAGTGTGACAGAGAGAGAGAAAAGGAGAGAGAGGCACACACACACACACACGCTCGCGCAAAGGGGGGCATAAACGGAGGACTCGTTCAGCGGCAGCCCTCCTGTCCTCTTTTCCTTTCCTTTCCTTCTTTTTTTTCTGGAAGCCATCCTTCTTCCTTGATAGCCAGCCGTGTGTCCTTTTTTTTCTACTGTGTGCTTCCTGGATACTGCTGGCTTCAGGCTAGGCTGATACTGCTGCTGCTATTGCTGCTGCTGCGACTGGCGCTCTGCTTTGGATTTCTCTTGACCGACCGGTGTGGAAGAGAAGAAGAGGAGGAGGGGGGGGGACGATGGAGAACTGAAGGGACTTGTCTTGTCCTGTGCGGCCGGCCAGCCAGGCTACACAGAGCTACGCCTTGTGGATGCTGCTGCTGCTTTTACCGCTGACTCCTGCCGCTTTTGTCATTGTGACCCCCCCTCCTCCTCCTCTCCTCTCCTCCTTTCCTCTCCTCCTTTCCTCTTCTCCTCCTCTCCCCTCATCCTCCTCATTATATAGCTCTTAAATTCTCCCTTCCACCCCATCAACCCCACCTCCCCACCTTCCATCTTTTCCTCCCTCCATTTTTTTTTATTCCCACCCTTCCTTCCTTCCCTCCCTTCTTTCACCCCTCTCGTTCTACCCTTCTCTTCTCTATAGCCTATCCATCTGTCCCTTTCTCCGTCTGTCTCTGTCTCTCCCTCTGCGTTGTGTCTCTGGTTGTTTTCGTGGGGACTCTCTCTCTCGGTCGCCGTGCCGACACTGCAGCAGCAGCAGCATCAGCATCAGCAGTAGCAGCAGCAGCAGCCGCCGCCTGGACTGGACAGGACTGCAGGGGCCCAGCCTGCAACCAGGAGGACATGAGGACCCTGGGGCAGCCAAACCCCTGAGCTCCCCCAGCACCGCTGCTACTGATGTGCCTTTCTCATTCGGAAGGTGTGGAGGGAGGGAGGGGGGGGCGGGGGGGAAGGGAGGGTTAGGGGTAGAGGTGGGGGGTATATATGTGTATGTATGTGTGTGTGTGTTTTCATTTTTTGGGGGGGTTTAGGTTTGGTTTTCACATCAGTGTGTGTGCATGTTATGTGGCTGTGTGAGAGAGAGTCTGAGTGTATTAGTGTGTGTGTGTGTGTGTGTGTGTCTGCACGCATGCGTGCATGAGTGTGTTCTTGTGTTTGTGTATGTGGAGGGATTGTGATATTCCTAAATAGAAGGGTGTGTGTGTGTGCCTGTGTGTGTGTATGCATATTTGCATGTCAAGTGTGTTTACATCCAGCCCCAGATGAAGATGGGGGGCAGGTAGGACGGTCCCTGTAGTGCTGTCGTGTACATCCCTATTGAGGAGTAAGGACAGTATTTGGGATAGTGAGATGGGCCATGGAGGTAGGTCTGCACATAAGCTCCAAAAAATAAACTTAATTATTTAAAAAGCAACGTTTCGATCTGCAAACTGACATTAAGCTCCAAAAAAATAGACTTTATTATTTAAAAAGCAACGTTTCTGTCAACCCTGGATGCAGACCTACCTCCTTTAACTGTCTGACACTTTTGTCTGGTCCCTGCAAAAAAACAACTGTTTTTGGATGTGTGCAACCTACACAAAACTATGGATAGTGAGATGGGAACAGGGCTGTAAATTACCTTTCTTTATCACCAGGCAAACTGGCTACTAGATGTCTGTTACTAGCCAAACACACACTTAATAACGGGGCAAAGTGACTAGTGAGTTAATCATTTCTACCAGCCAAACTTAAATTTCACCAGCAGTTGGCCGGTTGGCTGGTGTTAGTTAACCTTTAAGAGGGTGGGTTTTTGAACATTCTATAAAAAGAATGCGTTCTATAACAATGCAAGATTCTACAATTCCATATTGTATTGAATGACGTCCAGAATTCTATAGAACTTTCACTGCCCGAACATTCCCGTCACACCGGTGTGACGGTACACTCTTAAAGGTTTAGAGCCCTGGATGGGATATCTTCATTTTCATCTCTATCCCCCATCCATCCATCCATCCGTCCACCTCTGACACCCCCTGACCTGACCCGCTCTGTTTGTCTCTCTCTCCCACCCGTAGCAGAGCGGCCCAGAGGACAGCCGAGAGCGTGAGTGGCGGAGGAGGAGGGAGGAAGAGGAGGCCGCGGCGGAGGAGGAGGAGGAGGAGGAAGGAGGAGGACAGGAGGAGCAGGCCCACCCAGGGTGCCCGGAGAGCACAAAAGGGGGGGGGTTGCCTGAGTTTGGGGTCTGGTGGACCACCACCTGGAGTGGTGAGAGCAGCAGCAGGAGCTTCAGCAGCAGGAGGAGCAGGAGCCAGGGACCATGCTCATGGCGCGGGACGGGGCGCGAGACGAGGCCCAGAAGCTGCACCGCAAGTGGATGAAGCACCAGGCCTTCATGGCCGAGCTGGCACGCAATAAGGAATGGCTGGCCAAGATCGAGCAGGTGAGGTTGGGGTGAGGTTGAGGTTGTGTAGTCGCCTGCTGGCATTGGGGATTCAGTGTGGGGTTGTAAGGGCAATAAGGAATGGTTGGCCAAGATCGAGCAGGTGACCCAAAGCGCTCTTTTGGGAGGGGATTTTGGGGGGGGAGTCTTGTTGGGTGTGGTGGGTTGAGGTTGTGTAGCGGCCTGGCATCGGGGATTCAGTGTGGGGTGTAAAGATAATAAGGAATGGTTGGCCAAGATCGAGCAGGTGACCCAAAGCGCTCTTTTGGGAGGGGATTTTGGGGGGGGAGTCTTGTTGGGTGTGGTGGGTTGAGGTTGTGTAGCGGCCTGACATCAGGGATTCAGTGTGGGGTGTAAAGATAATAAGGAATGGTTGGCCAAGATCGAGCAGGTGACCTAAAGCGCTCTTTTGGGAGGGGATTTGTGGGGGTTGGGTTGGGTGGGTTGAGGTTGTGTAGCGGCCTGGCATCGGGGATTCAGTGTGGGGTGTAAAGATAATAAGGAATGGTTGGCCAAGATCGAGCTGGTGACCAAAAGAGCTCCTATGGGAGGGGATTTGGGGGGGGGGGGGGTTGTTGGGTTGGGTGGGTTGAGGTTGTGTAGCGGCCTGACATACGGGGATTCAGTGTGGGGTGTAAAGATAATAAGGAATTGTTGGCCAACATCAAGCAGGTGACCCAAAGAGCTCTTATGGGAGAGAATTGACTCAGAGAGGGTTTGGGTGGATTGGGGTGGGTTGTGGGTGTAGGGTGGCAAGAGCTCAAACACGCCTTTTCTGAGGGTTAAAGGGGTGGTGGTTTTGGTTCATTTTTGGGTGCAGTAAGGGGTGGTCAAATGATGGCATGTGACTACACCACTGTGTTGGAGGCTTCAATTGAGGCTGGGCATTGGGGGTCAGATCCAGGTGGCATGGGCAGTAGGTGGAGGGCTCATGTTGAATGAATGAGAAGATGTGAGATTGGGGGAACATGAACATGGGAACAGGAGGACACAAATATCGGGGGAATGTACAGGTACAGACTTGGGGTTGGGGAGTAGTGGGTGTCTGGTGTCCCCCTAGGGTTTGATTGAATCTGGAAACCGCTTGGGGTTGGGGAGGTGGGTGTAAACTGAGGGTGGGTTTGTAAAGCAGAAGCGGGCAGCAAGAGAAGAGAAGGGGGCAACCAGGTGACATACTTAGAAATCGGTCTTGGCTAAGAGTTGGAGTTGTGGGTGTCTGTCTGGCAATGGCGTAACAGGGCAGCGCTGATGGGGAAGGTAGGCAGAGAGAGGGCAGGCTGTGGCCTGATGTATGTATGGGTCAGAAGGATGGGCGGAACTTGATTTGGGGCTGAATCAGAGTGTGGGCAGCACTGGCAGTATTGTAGGGTTGTACGTGGCAGATAATTCTGTAACGATTCATACTGTAGAGATCAGGTGGAGGCAGAGGCCTAGGGGCTGAATGGATAGAATAAAGGGGCGAGATGAGGGCAACTACGTATGTCATGGATGATAGATGATGTTGGTGAACCAGGAACATAACCTTTAGAGACAGAAGGACACCTAAAGATGGAGATACTGCACTATTTGTGATTTGAGCGCCACCTTTTCCACCCTTTTTCTCTTTGACATGACATTGCTCCAGCCATCTGAACATCTATGAACTGCTGGATTTGTAGAATAGAAGGACAGAGAGAGACAGAGTTTGACAAGAGGCTAGGAGGGGACCAAGGCTAGTGGAGGACATATATACAGTATACATTTTTTAATTTCACCTGACAAAGACAGGGTTCACAGGAAGGATGAAGGGATGGAAGGAGAAGGTGTTCTTGCAGGTAGTAATATGAGTCTCTCTTGCTGGAGAGAGAGAGAGAGAGAGAGAGAGAGAGAGAGAGAGAGAGAGAGAGAGAGAGAGAGAGAGCAAAAGAGTGAGAGTGAGAGAGGGATACATGTCTGGACAGGTGAGGATGCCGGTGTGATATTCACCACAGGATGAGGTGTCGGTTTCTTATCACTCAAACTTGTGGCCATCTTGACATGCTCGTGTCCTAGTTCTGGTGAGGTGAATGGTGAATGGCATGGAGCAATCTCTCTCAATCTCTGTCTCACTCTTTCCTCTGCTCTGTCTCCATCTCTCTCTCTCTCTCTCCTTTCCATGTCTCCATTTCTCAGCCCTTATCTTTCATATTCTCTCCATCTCACTCTCTCCATCCTTCTCTCTCTCTCTCTCTCTCTCTCTCTCTCTCCTCCATGCTGTCTCTTGTTCTTTCATCATTCTCTTTTTATCCATAGCTACCACTTTGTCTCTCTCTCTTTCTATGTCTCTCCCATAATCTCTCTCTCTCCCTCTCTCCCTCTCTCTCTCTCTCTCTCTCTCTCTCTCTCTCTCTCTCTCTCTCTCTCTCTCTCTCTCTCTCTCATTCCCTTCTTGCAGCATCATGACTTTTGGCCAGAGCCGAGCAGAGCAATGCTGCCTGTGCTGTGCTGAGCTGAGCTCTGAGCGAATGGGGCGAGCTGGTCATGCATGCATGGAGCCTTGATTCCGCCATCAGAATGCTCTGGCATTAGCTCAGGCCAGATCGGCGCTCGCTGGGTGAATATATAGCTTTGCCGTGTGTACGTACGTGTGTTTGTGTTTTATGTGAAGATACGCCTTTTTCGTTACGTTTCCTTGGCGTTCACCATGTGGCACGGCCGCCCTTGGATTTGTCTGTGCTCTTTTCTCCATACACTCACGTTACAGAATGTGGTAGACGAACCTTATGCAGTGTTGGGCTGGTGGGAGGCTATTCTCTGCAGTAGGCTACAGCAGGCAAAAGGATGTGACACTACATAAGCCTGCTATAGTGTGTGCTGTGTGAATGGGGTTGTGCATACATGTATTTCGGGTACTGGTGAATCTGTGTGTGTCTGTGTGGCGGTTGTGGTGGGGTTGGTTTGTATATGCGTGTGTGTGTGTGTGTGTGTATGTGAGTGTGCGTGTGTGAGTGCGTGTATGCACGCTCAGCAGTGTGCGGTGCAGTCATGCTTCAGAATTGCCGGTGACAGTATTTTTTTGCCTGGATAAGACAGACGGCTAAACCTGCAGTGTGTGAGCAAGAGAGAGAGAGAGAGAGTGTGTGTGTCTGTGTGTGTGTGTGTGTGTGCTGCTTCGTTCTCCTCTCCTCTGCTCTCCTCTCCTCTCCTCTCCTCCACTCTGCTCTGCTCTGAGCCATGACGCTCTGTGCTGTGTGTTGTTAGCCTAGCATCCGTGTGCACTGCGCTAACGCACGACGGTGGAGGATGCAGGCTGTTCTGCTGCCAGTTGAAGTCCCAGCCCCCAGGACCCTCCGTCCTCCTCTAGCCTCCATCGCCTTCGCTCCCGTTCCGTTTCCCAGCTCTGTAACGTGATCACATGTGCTGCAGAATCATGTGTCGGAGCGAGGGCTGTGCTGTGTGATGCTGGCTAGAGGTGGCGGGTGGAGGATGAGGGAGACGGAGAGAGGGAGAGAGGGAAGGAGGAGGGAGGAGGAGGAGGAGAGAGCAGGCAGGCAGGCAGCAGAGAGGACGATTTGAGAAGCTAGCAGGAGAGCAACATGGCAGCTTACTGCAGATATTTCATCAGTCTGTTCACACTTATAATCACAGAAGCCCAGACGGCAGTTGGGTTTAAAACACATACACAGACACGCACACGTACACTCACATTTGTGCCACACAGACTGCATGAGATATTTATTATGGACGAGGACGGGCTAAAATACTCAAGTCTGTGTGCTACTGCAATATGCCATGATGATCATTTTATTGCTGCATGTATTTGGGCCAGGGGGAGTCTTTGTTGTGCTGACAGGACGGGCCGAATGATCGAACATCAATCGGTGTGTCGTCGGTGTGAGCGTTTTTAAGTCTGATGACCTGTTCAGAATCAGCAGCACCAAGCGTTTCTGTAGTGTGGAGGACACATTTGAGACTAGGCTACTCCATTCTGTGCAGTGTGCCAGAAAACAGCAAGGAAGCACCAGCACATGCTAATCGCCTCTATGCTACTTATGGTGCTCATATTTTACAGATAATACAGACCCACAAATAGCTCGTACCTGCAGAATTAGTTGCTATGTTTTTGCCGGTATGGCTCTATCAGTATGAGAAATAAAGTAGAGGGAATATGGTGCACATGACCAGGCTGATATTGACGCAAAACAATATTGTGCCATAATAACTACATGCAGCATTAAAGCGATGGTTCGGAGTAGAATCACCCTAATGCCATTTGAACCGTGACACCCATCCACCTTTACACCCGAAGTGTTTTCTGCCGCAGGCTTACATCAACAGAGTTGCCGTGTTATTCGATGTTTATTCCGGTTAGCTTGACTCAAGCGCATATGGATACTGGGCACCGTCTCCAAACTTTCCCCACAAAAATAACATGTCATGACACCAAACTTCTGCAGTAGCACAAATATGGTCTGTACTCACGAAACGAAGCATTTGGAAGTTTGGAAATAGTCCAGGAGTTTATTATCATCAACACAAGCCGAATAGCTTCTCTGCTGCTAAAGCTGCGCCAACGTTACTTCCGTCATCTAAGACAAGCATGTAAGAGTCCTCAACGAAGCTCATAATATGCACAATGAAAAGTGAATTCAGCATCAGTATTGATAACGAAAATCCTTGTCTAATTGATAGTAGGTAAGATTTGAAATATCTTTTAAGTATTGCCTTGAAAATATAACCCTTAATCACAATTCAGTGAAAACTTTTTTAACACTCTCGTCTGGAAGTTTGTTGAAGACTTTTACGGGCTTGTCTCATATGACGGAAGTAACGTTGGCACAGCTTTAGCAGCAGAGAAGCTATTCAGCTTGTGTTGATAATACTAAACTCCTGGACTATTTCCAAACTTCCAAATGCTTCGTTTCGTGAGTACAGACCATATTTGTTCTACTGCAGAAGTTTGGTGTAATGACATGTTATTTTTGTGGGGAAAGTTTGGAGACGGTGCCCAGTATCCATATGCGCTTGAGTCAAGCTAACCGGAATAAACATCGAATAACACGGCAACTCTGTTGATGTAAGTCTGCGGCAGAAAACACTTCGGGTGTAAAGGTGGATGGGTGTCACGGTTCAAATGGCATTAGGGTGATTCTACTCCGAACCATCGCTTTAAGCTGATAAGTGATAGCATAGCTGTCTTCCAGGGATGCCTCATCAATGCACTTGTCCTGTGATGCACAGTTTAAAACATACAGTAAGTTAAGTATATGTATTGAATAAGTTTTTTTTTAAACCAATATTCGCTGTACTGTACTAGTTTCTACTAAATTAGCATTTGCTGATCTAGTGAAGTCTGCACTCACGTGGACAGGATGTGGATATACAGTACAACGTTGCTATTTTAGCATGCTGTTGAAATTAAGCAAAATGTGACAAAAATAGATTGCTCCGTGGCATACTGAGAAGAAACATTTGTCAGTTTCCGTTCTTGGTGGCCGTGTTTTCCTGAAAATGAATGTACCTACCTCGTGTTATCGTTTGCTGGTGCATTTTGAAAGATGCAGTTTGTGGTATAGCAATATAACAGCAATAGCTGATAAAATGAAAACAATCATAGTAATTGTATTCAATTACTCTGAGAAATGGTCGAGGAATGATCGTACCGCTTTTGCCTGTGTAACTACAGCGTTTTCTACAAAATGAAACGTCATGTTTGTCAGAGACACTCAGCAGTGGTCCTTATCCCAAGTAACCCGATATGTGACATTTTGTCTCATAAGCATTTTCTAGGGAGCGTTTTCATACTCAGTCTGTTTGCTGTGCTACTGAATGTTCACAAGTTAGCTATGCTGGTGACGTCTACAAAGGCTTTTTGGCCCATTCTGTGAGGCCTGAACCTGAGCCGACACACAACTAATGATTGTAAAACAAATCACATGTTTTTTGGGGAAAACATACCACAGTATTTACAGTATTCACCTGTAGGCTACTTAGTATACGTACTGTACATAAGTCAGATATTCACATTAGCGACAAAATGGTTTAGTTATCAGGGTACACATTTCAGTGGGCCTACACGTAGCGGTAGATCGTATCTATGCTGCGGAACAGGGGCTCAGCCAGCCTTGACCACATCTATAGTGCATTAATGTTCTCCTCTGCTCGATTATGTTATAATCTGGGTAGGGATGCTGGTTAGGTGATAAACCAGGTTTACAGTACTTAAACTACAGGAAGAGTTAAACCTGCTAATAGATATATCTGTATTCTGTAGGCATCATTTAGTTAAGAAAATATGGACCCCAAGCTCTTCTAGTATTAGATCATTTACCTCTACCTCAAGGATAACTTAACCTGGTTTACTACTGAACCAGCCTCTTAGCATACCCCCCTGGTATCTAGTTGTTTATGTGTTCATGTTCTTCCAGATGCTAGCAAACCTATTATCAAACCCATCATCTGCAACCGGCCACAGAGTGTGCTACAGTCATGGCCAAAAGTATTGGCACCCCTTCAATTCTGTTAGAAAATACTCAATTTCTTCCAGAAAATGGTTGCAATCACAAATTCTTTGTTATTAATATCTTCATTTGTTTTTCTTGCAATGAAAAAACACAAAAGAGAATGAAAAAAAGTCAAATGAATGATCATTTTACACAAAACTCCAAAAATGGGCCGGACAAAAGTATTGACACCCTCAGCCTAATACTTGGTAGCACAACCTTTAGACAAAATATCTGCGAACAGCCACTTGCGGTAACCATCAATGAGCTTCCTACATCACTCTGCTGGAATTTTAGACCATCCTTCTTGAGATTTTGAAGGGTGCTTTCTCCAAACTGCCACTGTGAGACCCCTCCACAGGTTTTCTATGGGATTAGGGGGTGGACTCCTACATTATGCAGCAAAATGTGTTGATAATCTTCAGACTTCATAATTCCATGCACACGGTCAAGCAGTCCAGTGCCAGGGGCAGCAAAGCAACCTCAAAACATCAGGGAACCTCTGCCATGTTTGACTGTACAGACCGTATTATTTTCTTTGAAGGCCTCAGTGTTTTCCTGTCCATTCAAATGAATGCAGGAAAAAAGATGAGGCCTTCAAAGAAAATAACACGGTCCGTACAGTCAAACATATCAGAGGTTCCCTTATGTTTTGAGGTTGCTTTGCTGCCCCTGGCACTGGACTGCTTGACCGTGTGCATGAAATTATGAAGTCTAAAGACTATCAACAAATTTTGCTGCATAATGTAGGAGTCCACCCCCTAATCCCATAGAAAACCTGTGGAGGGGTCTCACAGTGGCAGTTTGGAGAAAGCACCCTTCAAATCTCAAGAAGGATGGTCTAAAATTCCAGCAGAGTGTTCTAGGAAGCCCATTGATGGTTACCGCAAGTGGCTGTTCGCAGATATTTTGTCTAAAGGTTGTGCTACCAAGTATTAGTCTGAGGGTGTCAATACTTTTGTCCGGCCCATTTTTGGAGTTTTGTGTAAAATGATCATTCATTTGACTTTTTTTCATTCTCTTTTGTGTTTTTTCATTGCAAGAAAAACAAATGAAGATATTAATAACAAAGAATTTGTGATTGCAACCATTTTCTGGAAGAAACTGAGTATTTTATAACAGAATTGAAGGTGTGCCAATACTTTTGGCCATGACTGTAGCTGCCTCTGGCCGAAGCACACTGATGCTCTTGGCAAAGCCAGCTCTGAAGAATAGCTGCGACTTGACAGTTGTGCTGGCCTTAGCTCGTATTTCTGTGCAGATCTCCCTTTGTGTTTTCTCACTGGCTCTCGCCAGGGTTTGTTGATCTCGGGTGCTGAGCATACACAAAATTAGGTTTTATCTGTCAGCAGGTCGTAAGTGGCCAGGTCGTCATGGACACGCCACACCACAGTTGTGGCACTAGAAATGCTTGGGCCCCATTTAGGACATTTGAACGAAGCAATACAATTAAAAGATTAAAGCCGCAAGCGGCGATGACGGGCCCTCGCACCTACGTTGCAGGGCCGGGGCATATTGCCAGCGCCCCATCACCATTTTTTGTTTGTCTAAGCCAGATACACAAAACTTACTTTCAAGCAACATGTATTATATGCATACATGTGTGCGTTTTAAAATGCCAAAAAAGTCAAAATATGTCACTTCCTGTTGGGCGTGGCCATATCGTTGTATGGACTTTATTGTGCGCCTTAGTGAGATACACATCTTAAAAAAACTCCCAAGTCTGTAGCTCAAAGTAGATGTTGGCCCCGCCCCTAAACGTGTTTGGGGGTGTGGCCTCAATTTCAGGCAAATACAAAAGTCAGTATTCATTATATGCATACATGTGTGCGTTTGCACGGTTTTAAAACACTCCAAACTGAAATGGTGGCCAACTTCCTGTTTTAAAATGCCAAAAAAGTCAAAATATGTCACTTCCTGTTGGGCGTGGCTATATCATTGCATGGACTTTATTGTGCACCTTAGTAAGATACACAACTTAAAAAAAGTCCCGAGTCTGTAGCTCAAAGTAGATGTTGGCCCCGCCCCTAAACTTCCTGTTGGGCGTGGCCATATCGTTGTATGGACTTTATTATGCGCCTTAGTGAGATACACACCTTAAAAAAACTCCCGAGTCTGTAGCTCAAAGTATATGTTGGCCCCGGCCCTAAACGCATTTGGGGGCGTGGCCTCGTACCCGCGCTCCTGCTCCTCGTACCCGCGATTCTGCGTCTGAGTAGTGGTGGGAATCTCCAATGTGTTTACCAAGTGGCGTAAGTGTCCGACCACCGGAAGAACCCAATTTATATACCCAAATTCATTGAGCCGCCATCTTGTCAAATTACGAGATATCAAAAATTCCTTCGCAATATATCATCGTCAATGCCTTGAGGTCATGTCCACCGAATATGAAGTCAATACGATGTACGGTGTAGGACAAGTACGTTAAAGTCCGAAACAAATGCCAAAAAATTCCAAAAAGTGCCAAAAAAGTCAAAATATCTCACTTCCTGTTGGGCGTGGCCATATCGTTGTATCGGACTTTATTATGCGCCTTAGTGAGATACACATTTTAAAAAAACTCCCGAGTCTCTAGCTCAAAGTATATGTTGGCCCCACCCCTAAACGCGTTTGGGGGCGTGGCGTCGTCCCCGTGTCCCATCAGGGGTTGATATTCGGTGCCTGAGTAGCGGTGGCTATCTCCGATCTGTGTACCAAGTGGCGTAAGTGTCCGAGCACCGGAAGTACCTGAAAAATGGCCCAACGTGGCTAAATACCAAGGGAGAATAATAATAATAATAATAATCCTTAGGAAAACAATAGGGCTTCGCACCGAGAGGGCGAAGGGCCACCGCGTGGCCCTTGCACTTCGGTGCTCGGGCCCTAATAATACTTAGCCTTCTTACTACATTCTTGTCACCATATGCTGTAGTAAAAAAAAAACCTTTTTTCAAAAAGCAATATACCATGACATCACCCGTGGTGATAAAGTGTATAATGTCTCTGTTGTCCGGTACATGGTTGTACAAATTCAGTAAATGCATACTGTGTGCAGTCGCTAATGTGCAGACCAGTTCTCAGTTCTAGCAATACAGTGTTAATATTCGTGCTCACCGACCAATCAAATGTAAGCTTTCTCATACCAGGTCGTGATGCAACATTACTAACTGGCCTGATGATGGTGTTGCTATATTGAAAGCAGATTTGGGTAGTTGTTTTTCAGAGGAACTTTGGAAAGGGGGAGATGTCTGGGTTATTTTAAAAGGTCTTGTTGAGAAAAGTCGGCATTTAAGAGCACTACTATTATTATGAGGCCACTTATCGGGAGTGGGGGTCAAACGTAGCCAGGCTGTGCCCTCCTAGTGACGCAACACCTTCAGCATTGCTTCCAGTCAGGCCAAGAGCAATACAAATATTGT
This sequence comes from Engraulis encrasicolus, assembly GCF_034702125.1. Lineage (NCBI taxonomy): Eukaryota > Metazoa > Chordata > Actinopteri > Clupeiformes > Engraulidae > Engraulis > Engraulis encrasicolus. The sequence continues at coordinate 16,230,390 of NC_085863.1, read as the reverse complement.
TTCTGAGCTCCCAAAAAAAAAAACAGGAATCCCTCCTTCATTGTCGGGAAGCAAACAACCATTAGCAAACTAAGGGAGGCGGGTCAACCATGCCGTTTGGGAAATGTTAATTGTTGTGCTCTTGATCAGACCAAGTCTCGAAGAGATTTGAAAGTCGATGATAATCAGGCTAGGTCAAACATACCTCACAGGGCCTGCATTTCGAAAGCCCACCTGGGAAACTCCAACTCCCATTATAATTGTGACACAGCACTCCACATGCAGCACACAACTGCACACGGCACACAACGAAATTGCATTTATGCCTCACCCGTGCAAGTGGACAGGGCCCCAATGGCGCCCCTACGGAGCAGTGCGGCGGGACGATACCATGCCCAGGGAATCTCAGTCATTAAGGAAGATGGGCGAGAGCACTGGTTAACTACTCACCCCCCCAGCAACCTGACGGGTCGGGAGTCAAAAACAGCAGCCTTTGCACTTCTAGTCTGATGCCCTAAGCGCTTACCTTTGACTACCCTGATTGTGGAGGGCGCGACTAACTAGCTACTGAATGCAGCACATGAGCGTGCGTGCACATGTATTCCACAGGCTCTAAACACGCTACTTTGAATGAAGCTGTGTGTCCATAACTGGGTGATGGCTTTTACGTTGGCCTGTAACTGGCAGGTTTCATTCTGCTTACTTATCGCTACCCTTCATCTAAACAAGCCACACGTCTACAGTTAGGCTACTGTATGGAACTGTACTCTGAGACTGTACTGTATAGGAATTAAGCCAGTGGTGTAGTCTACGTAGAACGCGGGTATACGGAGTATACCCACTTCTAAATTTTTGGGATTTTTGGGATATACCCACTTAAAATTGATTGATCCATTGTTTTGAATAGCACAAATATATACAGTATACCCACTTCAAAAAATGCTCAAATATACAGTATACCCACCATAAAAAAGTAGACTACACCACTGAATTAAGCATAGCCTGTCAACCAACTGTCCTCAACACAGCATATAATTTTTTCAATATGACGTCTTGTCACAATTCTACAATTTTACACTTTTGGCCTAAGCTGCAGCCATATCTAGCCTGTGTGTTAATTCATGCATGCATGTACTGTACTTGATTTGTGGTACTGACTGTTTTTTTCTTGTGCAGAATTGCATACAGTACACTCTGTAACACTTTATTTTAGGGATACATCTATTAGCACTAATACATACAATGTTCCTGTATAAGTATCTTGTAAGGCATGTACAAAGCAAAATCAAACATTTGTTAGGCATGTATTCGCAAATGTCTTGTTCATGCACAATAAGGGATTTATTACCAATTTAACCTTAGTAAGGACCTAGTAGGCCTTAGCGTTTGCTTACATGCCTTACAAGTTACTTATGCAGGCATTAACATTGTATGTATTAGTGCTAATAGATGTATCCCTAAAATAAAGTGTTACCATGCACTCTTACAAATTCCATTCATAGCAGCTGCTGTTGAGGGGTCTACATCCTGGCTTAGATCATGGCAAACATGGACACAAGGGCATCTGCATTTGGCTCTCAGTATACAGTATGTGTCATATCGGCCTGTTGTTTCTCCTCACACCAGAGTAAGATGCATCATGTCATGCTTCTGGTGATAGTTGTATTAAAGTAATGAAGGCATATACAGTATGTGTTATAGGCCCTATAATACACATTATTCAGATGCATAGGAACCCCTTGCACAATCGCATGCAGGAATTTGCTTAATAAAAACTTACATTTAGAGTAGTGAAATGTGTATACATGGACACTTTTTAAAAGTGCAGTATGTAATATCTTAAGCAGTTTATTTCCAGAATTCATGCTGCCCATTCACAAATGTTACCTTTTGCATGAAGACTTAACTTCATCAAATTCTAAGTACCTGTATTAATTATAACTGGGAAAATGGCACTTGTGTAAAACTGATATAACAGCATCATGTATAAAATACAATCCACATCTTAAATAGATAGAAATCGACCAAGGCAAAGGTCTAACATATTGTCTGAACTCCCATTTTGATTTCTATTTGGAGAAAATCTGTTGCTGGTGTTGCAGAGCATTGGGAGGGGACTCTTGCCCTGAAATTGAATGCTCTGTCATCACTTTAATTTGCCAGTCAGGTAGTGGGACTGCAATCATAACTGTGGTCTGTAGTTTTCATATTTGGTTGTGTGCAAAATACAGTCAAAACAACTCTGTGTTTTTTTGGGTTAGCATTACAAAATTCGACTGCCTCTTTACAATGTATGCTGTGACCTCAGATTTATGAAGCCCTGTCGACATTGTACAGTAGCAAAATTATTTGGATTATCGAGGAGAAACAAGGTGTGGTTTTGTTTTTGTTTCAGGACAATGCTAAACACTGATGAAATATGAATGTAACCAGGCGGGCTCTTAACACTAGGTGTTGTATGCAGCAAACATTGTAAGTTGATGGTCTCATAGATATGAGTTAGCAGGAATTGCTCATTTCACTTAGCAAGGTCAAACACCGAAACATATACAGTAGATAGCCTTTGAGAAACACTTCAGTTTAGTAAATAGACTGAATGTGTACTACACTATCACATCAACACCTTGTGCAGCTGGTTCATGATGGACCTGATGGGTAATGCCAATGTAACACAATTTACATAAGGATCACAACCCATTAGAAATGGGTGAAGGGGTTGGCTGAAATGTCGAACATTATTTGTAGTAAGACTTGACATGAATGTCAGCTAATTTCCCCTTCCAGTCAACCATATGTGTTGACTCGAAGTTTTGTCCTACATACTGTAGCAAGCATTCAGTATGTAAGACTTTCAGACCTTTGAGATAAAATATTAGATTAGTCTATATTTGTCCAATGGAAATATTCATTTTCTCATCAAACCAGTCAATCCAAGTACAGCGTTTGTCCATTTTTGTGAGTCTCATGTCTCATACGTATGGTACATGCAAAAACACTATCTACACACATACACACATTTACATGTACATACATGTGCATGTACTGTATTCCCAACCTATGTAGTCTACTTGCAGCAACCCTCCTCATTAGCCAAACTGTGCCATACATGCATTCCCCCACATACAACGCATGCCTGTTCAACAATTCAACCCTGCCACCTCACACACACACGTACATACAACACGTACCAACACCGATTTACCCCCCCCCACACACACACACACACATACAACAGGTACATACACCAATTCACCCCCCCCCCCCCCCGACACACACACACGTACATACAACACGTACCAACACCGATATACCCCCCCCCACACACACACACACACATACAACACGTATGTACACCAATTCACCCCCCACCACACACACACACACACACACACATACAACACGTAGCCACACCAATTCACCCCCCCCCAAACCCCCACATACAACAGGTACCTCCAACAATTTACCTCTCCCCACACAAACACACACACACACATACAACACATACCCACCCCTCCCCAACCCCACTTACAACACGTACTGTACCGAGACCAACTCACCACCCCCATGTTCCCAGTGTCACCATATGCACAGCATATACATGATTCCCACATCTTCCAATGCAGGGGTGAGTTTCTCAAAGGGAAAGTTGTTAGCCTGTTAGCAACTTCGGTAGTTGCCAATGGGAAAATGCATTGAAAGCAACAAAGTAGCTAATGTAGTAAGCAACTTTGGTTTCGAGAAATTCACCCCAGAGCTCCTCTGTGCTCACTACAAGGTTGCCAGATGAGAATTGATAATTTCCAGCCCAAAACATGCTCAAAACCCCCCTGGAAGCACTAAATTCCCATCTAATTTCAACTAAATTCTATTAATGTCTAAGGCCATGAATCAACTGAAAAACCTGCCCAAATGGCCTATGTACCTGCAGAAGGCCATCCTAAGCAGCCCAATTGGGTGGGAAACCGCCCAATCTGGCAACACTTTGTTCACTACGGACAGGCTACCTCAAAACAGACACTGTACCAGCCGGCCGTCACATCACAGATGTTTTGGTCACTGTAACATTTGAAACCTGAGGTAAAAAAAAAGGCAGTAGCCTCACTCACGCAGCCCATAACTGCTTTGTTTACTGCCTTGAGGAAAGGTTTGCTTTCAGTGGCTGTGCTTGTTACACTCCTTGAAACAGGGTAGCGTAATGGATTATTTAAGAAGCTGAAGGTCCCACATCAAAGTTTGCTCTCTGTGTTGCCGGGTGAGGCAAGGCATGAAGTAAGCCACGCTCCCTGACATCAGTGTTTCCCAACCAGGGGTACGTGTACCACTAGGGGTACGCGAGCAGGGTTGCCAGATGAGGCTGATGATTTCCAGCCAAAAAAAATGCTCAAAACCCACCTAGAAGCACAAAATCCCTCCCAATTCTATTGATTTCTATGGCAAAAATTGGGCGGGTTTTTCTGCTAAATGCCATTTTTACCCACACACGGCCATCCTAAGCAGTCCAATTGGGCGGGAACCAGCCCAATCTGGCAACACTGTACGCGAGCACACCTCAGGGTGTACGTGGAGAATTGTAATAATAACAAATACATGGAGTGTAGCCACTTTGAGATAGCAGAATACAGTATAGAGCAATACTGTAGCAGAATACAGTATAGAGCATGCGTGAGGGGGTACTCTTCATATGACAACATGGCTTAGGGGGAACGCAGAACAAAAAAAGTTTGGGAAGCACTCCCTTACATCATGCGTTCCTCACAGTAGAGCGCCTCTGTGCCTCTGACAAGCAATTGCCTCGCTGTTCAGCCAGACAGAAAAGTTCATTAGTGAAATTACCTGTGTTAAGTGCACACTAGCCTGATTATCATCGACTTTCAAATCTCTTAGAGTCTTCTTGGTCTGACCAAGAGCATGACAATTAACGTTTCCCAAACGGCATGGTTGACCCGCCACCCTTGTTTGGCTACTGATTGTTTGCTTCCCGGAAAAAATAGTTCCTGATTTTTCCGGAGCTCAGAAACAATATTTGTATTGCTCATGGCCTGACTCGAAGCAACGCTGAAGGTGTTGCGTCACTAGGAGGGTGCACACAACCCAGGGAGAGAGGGGGCTCGGAATTGGGTTCTCATTACATTGTATGTATTGAGTGAGGTCCCTTTCAGATGGCTTTGTCCCAGGCCTGGTCAAGGCTGTCAGTGGCCCTGAGTGCTTAGGTACAACCAGGGCTGTGTTTACCAAAAACTCTTAACTATGTCCGTGTAGAACCTGTCATATTAATAAAGACATTTTAATTTGGAGTGCCTTAGTCAGAGAATTCATTCTCATTTTTTGATCCTGGAAGTACTATACCTTGGACTAAAGAGCACCCAAACCCAAAAAGCCAACAAACAATCTGGATAAAAGCACGCCATACTCTACAAACTGACTCTTAACTATGTATTGGATAGTTTTTGTTTCTTTACTTTTGTTGTGACAAGCTTGAAACCTTAAATCAGAGCAGACAAATTAGTGACACACTTGCAAAGCAACCCAAAGCCCTCGAACATATATGCTTTAACTGTTAATGTATGGGAGACCTTCATCATTCATCAGAACATCAATTGAAGTTTGAGGTTGATTTACAAATGCAGTTGGCACATACATGTATTCAAATTCATCATCTTGTTCTACTTGTGAGCTTATTACGAGAAAAAAACAGATATTGACCCCTTTAATATGAGACAACATGGGTCAGCTGACATACACATACTAGTAAATGACGGTGACAAATGCCTGCATGATACTGGGATCGCTGCTTCCAAACCCAGCCTGCCCATGCCCTAACCTGACTGTAGCCAAATGAATGATTTCTGTCTTGCTCCACAAACACTTATCTGGAGCTACACGTAGGCTTTTCCTTTATCCATGCATGTGATTGGGGAAACACTTTTCTGACATTTTTAATGAGGTGCTAGCCTACTTGAACTACTCACTGATTTGAAAATGCAGTTGAACATACAGCATCAATGTCAATGAGTGAGTCCATGTGAGCTGCCATTGTCGTCTGAAGAAACTGTGGCAATTCACTTATTTTCCCTGATTTTCTGAAAATCTCGCAATCTAGTTCTACCGCATTTTGTTTCGGAGAACAGGGCGAATCCAAAGATCGTCCACCCTTGTGTGAGCTCACAAAGCTGAGTGGAAATACATGAGGGTCAGGCTACCCATGCCCACTGGTGATGGTTACAAGTGAACTTCTTCTTCTCTTTGTTAGTATATTTCTCCAATCAAATGATTTGTTTTGTATATCAATGCAATATGAAAGCAGTTATTGATTAATCAAGACAAGGACTCAATCCTGTGACCAAAAGATAGGTAGATGGGTCTTCACCGCCATTGCATTTAGAGTAAGACTACAATATAGCAAGGACAGAAATTCAATCATAATATACACATCCAAAAACAGCATCTGGCATAGAGTGGTAGACCATTACATCATCTGCGTAAACTAGAGGATTGTATGAAAAAGGTCTGCAGCAGACATTGCATGTTGAGCTGCTTGGACCTACAGAACATCTCTCTCTCTCTCTCTCTCTCTCTCTCTCTCTCTCTCTCTCTCTCTCTCTCTCTCTCTCTCTCTCTCTCTCTCTCTCTCTCTCTCTCTCTCTCTCTCTCTCTCTCTCTCTCTCTCTCTCTCTCTCTCTCTCTACTAGAGGATTGTATGAAAAGGTCTGCAGCAGACATTGCATGTTGAGCTGCTTGGACCTACAGAACATCTCTCTCTTTTTCTCTCGCTCTCTCTCTCTCGCTCTCTCTCTCTACCTCTCTTTTTGTCTGTCCCTCTATCTGCCCAGCTCTCTCTCTCTCTCAATCTCTCCTTCTCCTCCCTCTCTCAAATGTTGTGATACTCAGTCTTAGCTCATCACAAAGGCTTCTTGACCTTTGACCTCAACGTTTCCTAGAATTATCCTCTCGTGACCGACCCTTCCCCTTCCCCTCCCCCTCCACCCCTACCCTCCCCCCCAATAGGCTGCTGGAATCCTGAGTTATGTTCCCCGTGATGTACTGCCCTGAGCGCCGCCCTATCAGGTGTTAGTTTATGATCCATGGCTACAGAGTCCCTCAGTGATCCCGGGACAGAGCTGTCGAAAAAGAAAATGAAAAGATTTCTTGATCATAATGCAGTCAAATCCTGGGGATCGTTTACTATCAAGACATCGTATTTCACAAATTGCTCCTTTAGAGAGATTCAAGCATTGGCTTCATCTTACGCTCTGCTACTTCTAAACTACGTCTTCTTCTGTCAATCTCAGGATCTCAGGAAGCAACACAATGTCACCAAGATCGAGCATTTACGTGTAATGTTGAAATGATTTATCAACGATTGCTACGTTTACCTGAGACATTTAATTCGGAATTAACTGACTTAAATTCTGAATAAAGCTTAGTTACGCTTTTAAAATGTCATGTGAACACCTCCCAATTTGGAATTAAAGGAAAGATCAAAGTAAACTCGACAGAATTATTTAATTTGGAATTATTCATTCAGAATTAAAAACATCACGTAAACGTAGAGATTGTCTGATTATGTCCTCCTGTGTAGCCAATATATACATAGTAGAAGCACACATTGCAGTGTTAGTACATGACCTAGCATGTGCCCATGATATCCATTGTAGGTCTCTAGCACAGTGTTTCCCAACCAGGGGTACGTGTACCACTAGGGGTACGCGAGCACACTGCAGGGCGTACTTGGAAAAATGACATTTTAACGAATACAGTGTATATGGAGCTTAGTTACATTGGGATGGAGAAAGCGACATAGGACTTGACTTAGGGGGTACTCATGACACAACGAAAAGGCTTGGGGGTACACAAGACAAAAAAGGTTGGGAAACACTGCTCTACTCTAGCACAGGGTCTGTGTGTTAATGCTACCAGTCTCCTGTGTAGCCAATAGGGTAGCAGACATAGCAGTAGCAGCACATGACCTAGCATGTGTCCATGATGTCCATTGTAGGTCTCTAGCACAGGGTCTGTGTGTGTTTTGTTGTGCTCCACTGCCATCTCTCTCTCCTTAACACAGGATCTGTGTGTGTGTGTGTGCGTGCGTGCGTGCGTGCGTGTGTGTGTGTGTGTTTGTGTGCGTGTGCGTGTGTTTTGTTGTGCTCCACTGCCATCTCTCTCTCCTTAACACAGGATCTGTGTGTGTGTGTGTGCGTGCGTGCGTGTGTGTGTGTGTGTTTGTGTGCGTGTGCGTGTGTGCGTGTGTGTGTGTTTTGTTGTGCTCCACTGCCATCTCTCTCTCCTTAGCAGAGGTCAAAGTCCTGTGAGGCCTTCTTAGTCACCTGGACTTCCTTTATAGCCAAAATGGAAGACCGTGCTGTACTGTGTTATGTAGCTCCGGTCCATTTGAGAACTGAGTTACACTTTATTTGAATGGTTCACTATTACAGTCGATCTACCAATTAGGCACAGTGTAATAACCAGTGTAACAGTGTTTAATACCATATAATATGCCTACCAGTGTAACACCATGTACCAATTTTGTACTTACATCTAGGGTTAGGGTTAGGGTTGGTACATTGTATTACCCTGGTATTACATGTTATTAAATATTGTAATGTATATTGTATATAATACACTGGTTATTACAATGTGGTAGATCCACTGTAATAGTGAACCATTAAAATAAAGTGTTACCGAAGAATGTAGCATGGATCTGGCCTGTTTTGGCTTATATGCTGCTGCCATCCCTGTCCCAAGCCATCGTCCGATTTCTGCTATTAATACTATTTAAATATTCCTCTTATTGCTATGTAGAGACTTCCAGAATTCCGCATAGCTAAAATACCATGCTAAAATACCATGCTTATTGCTAGGTCCAGGTTTCTGCATAGCTAAATTGCCATGCCATGACCATATCATATACTGTATCTGATACATTCCGGGTCTTCTCCTGGTGTGCAGACAGTATAGGGTCTTCAACACAGGTTCTGCCGTGTCCTGACGTGCATATACAGTAAGGCAAAGAAAGTGGATCTAACAAGAAGCGTCATTTTGCTTCTTCTCCGGTATCCACTTTATGTCGGGTGAACGCCCCTTTAGGAGAGCTTCGGTTAGGAGACCTTCGGAGTCCTGAGGTTGAGAATCAATGAAGTCCCCTTAGCGCTGTAGATGGCGGTAGCGCACGTCTTGCGCAAACACCTCAGAAAGATAATAAGAAGAAGGGGACAACGCTCCCTTAGGAGACCCAACTTGAGCACACGCTTTTGCATTGAGTGGGCGTGTTTTGCGATATCTTGCTCAGACAGTATAGGGGCTTCATCACAGGTTCTGCGGTGCCCTGGTGTGCATATACAGTAAGGGCTTCATCACAGGTTCTGCCGTGTCCTGGCGTGCTTGTTCCACTGCCATCTCTCCTAAGCAGAGGTGAAAGTCCCATGAGCCCCTGCTCTGTGACTCTGTGACTGACAGAACACTGAGATGCCAGAGATCCAAGGGGGTCTGTCTGTCTGCCAGCTCATCCTCCATCTTGTTCCATTGCCCTGAATATTTAATTCACTAAAAGTATAGCTACTAGACTGCTGCAGCAGATAGACATTTTTATCTGTCAAACCCTTGCATTGCAGAATTGTCTGGTTTATGTTGTACAATGCCAAAATCAGTGGACGTCAAAGCAGCGTGCTATTTTCGGGAACGGTAACATTTTGCAAAGACACACTGGACCCAGTTCCTGTTAAGTGTTCTTACTATTCATGTCTTAGCAAAAGTGTCAATTATTAATTGTGTCGTCCTGCCTCAACCTCAGAGGCATACTCATACAATTTCTTTAGGGATAAGTTCGTTCTTTCATCATTCCATTCCATGAATTTGAGTGGAACAAAATAGAAAATAGAATTAATATTATCATGCCAACGTTAAATGTCTCTTATTCAGTCTCAATGGATGTACTAGAAAGTAAATTTCGTGGATAACTGACATGGCATCTTATGTAGGCTACATAGTTCACACCACATCCCTCATCTCATTTCCCCAGTTCATGTTCTGTAGTCCCGTGGAGTCTGTTGTGATGGCACACCTCCTCTCATTTCAATAATCTTCTGCCGCCGTCAGCGGTCAAGGCCTGAAATTTATGTCCTCTCTCCCCCTCCCCCTCCCCCCCAACCCAGGCCTGCAGTGCCACCTTGGGTTCTGGTTAGCTATTGATTTGGTATTAATGTAATGTATTGGTGTAAACAGACTCTTGGGAAGGCACAGTCGCTTCTCACTGGCTGAGAGTATCTCCCTTCGGTGCGGGGGTAAAGAGGAGGGAAGCAGCCCCCAGTCTTGCTGCTGCTGCTGCAAATATTTTGGCTAACTAACAGACTAGCATCACAGGCCTTTGTATAGCATAGTGTACTGTGGTGACGTGGCTGTGGAAGTAAGAATATTTTATCTACTAGTGCTGTAGCTGTGTATCTAACGTTTTCCAACATGTTTTTGTCTGTAATTATAAAACCATGTAATGATGCAATGTTAACAGCCACCACATACATACAGTCATGCTGTGAGAACACAAATGTACCACCACAAGTGACATATGTAGGCTACACTGAGCCAAACAATGCCACACATACCCATATGTGATTTACATATACACCGTGGCTTTGTTATGTGCTTGTAGACATGCACATTATAATGACATCACATGTTTTAAGACAGTTGGTTTCAATTACTGGCAAGGGGGCTTATTTCAGATTTTGTCTGTTTGTACTATTCCTGGCCTATTTTTCCCGTTGTTGATGCTACACAAATAGCCTGTAGGACTGTTTTATTTTTGCTGGAGAAAGGTTGAATGGTGAAACTAACATTTCAACGTCTTCCCATGTACATATTTACCGTATGTGTCATACCTTACAATAGTATCACAGTAGGCCTACAGCTTCACTCCAACGAAGCTATGCTTTGTGCTATGCATCTACAATCAAGGATATCTAGATGTCTGTTGTGAATGGTCCGTCATCCTTCCCATTTGTTAGAGAAATTCAACCTCATTGTAGCATTTCCATAGCTGGAGCTTAGCTGGTTCTGAGCTGGCACTCCCCAGTATTAGCCAAAAGACAGCTGGGTGTTAGCCTGCTAGCTTCCTGTGTGCCAGAGCCAAATGTCAGCTGGGGTGTTAGCTAGTTAGCTTCTCAGTGTTAGCCAAAACACAACCGAGTGTTGGCTGATTCTGGTTAGCTCCTCTGTGTTAGAAGCTGTTTACATGTATAAGGATATTTTTGAAAACGCATTGGTTTTGGCCTTCCATTTACACGTAAACAGAGTTTTAGAATCCATGTATCAAAAATCCAACTTTAAAAATACCCCTTTTAGGGGGCTAAAACGCACCTGTTACCATGTAGTTTTTATTTTTATCCACATGACGCGTTTACACATAAACCGACAAAAATATCCGTATTTAATTATACCCAGATATGTGTAACCAGCATCTTAGTCAAACCCATTGGCTGCCTCTTTAAGCCCTCGTCATGCTATACGTAGCTCTCTCTCCAGAGGTCAAGGTGTCCTCTGAGCAGCATGGAGGGTGGCTGGTGGTGGTGGTGGTGGAGCGACTGGTGAGACAGGGGTGTCGTTCAGGGGGGTTGAGTGTGACTGAGTCACTAGGGCCCCATGTACTGTATATAGGGGGCCCACACCCAGTCCAATTTATGAGGATATATGGCTGGGGGGGGGGGTCCATTGGAGCTGATTGTACCTAGGGCATAAATTTAGCTGCTACGTCCCTGCGGGGAGATGGAGGTGCTTTGCCATCAAGCGGCATTTGGTGAATTTGTTCATTGCCCATGTCTTATCTTGGGGTTTATTGCCGGTACAGTGCGGGCCGCTATTGTGTGGGTAATTGCAATGGCCGCCGGTAGTTCTTCAGGGCTGACTGTAGTGCTTCTCAAGGGCTGAGGGTCTCTGGAGTCCTCATAGCCCCTACAACACACACACACACACACACACACACAGACACACACACACACACACACACACACACATACACACACACACACACACACTCACACATGCATGCAAACACACATGTGAGTGCACGCGCGCGCACACACACACACACACACACACACACACACACACATATACATACATACACACACGCACACACACACGTCTACATATTATGTGCACACACGCACACATACGTATACAAGCACACACTCACACACACACACACACACGTCTACACAAGTGTACGTGCACACACAAACACACACACACACACACATACACACACAGACATGCTCACAGACACACAGCAGCCTGTCAGAGAGAGAGGCAGGTATCCACGGAAACGGCAATTTAATGAGGTCCGTTACCTGAGAGACCACAGAAACGATGACACTGCGTCCCACTGTGATTGGAGAACTCTGTGTCCTTTTGGAAGGGTTCCTGCCCTCCCCTCGCCGAGCTTCCTCCGCCCCCTCCTTCCCCCACCCTCCCCTTTCAGCCACCGCTGTCCTTACTCAGCAAAGGGGGCGGGACTTGTTGTGGCCCATGCCGTGAGTGACAGGGGGGCGGCCGGGCCAATCAGAGGCCACGGCTGTGTCCTTTCGGCCTGACCTTGCTCATCAGGAGTGCGAGAGAGGAGGGAGGATTCCATTCTTAGAAGCCAGTAGCAGACACGTGCTCTCTCACAGCAGTCTGTTGACAAACGCGCAGGCCCTGGGACCACACTTACTTACATGCCAGCTATTTGGGTTAGACAGAGATCAGGAGATTGTATTTATAAACTGCACGGCTTTATTCTGCCGTCTGGAAAAGCATGGCGTTGTCTTTGCAGATGTGCTTTGATCTTTGAAAGTGTATGCCATTTCATCTCTGGGATCGCAGCGAGTGTTTGATATTGATTATGTTGTGTGTCTTTATGTTTTTAGCCAATGATTTACAACTGGGAGCCTCAGTGAGATCAGGACACCATTTTATAGATCTTATGGACGTTATAGATTAGTGAGACTGAGTTGAATTTAATGTGGATGGTCGCGTGTGTGTGTCTTCATTCGACATTTCTTGTTCAACATGGATTCTAATGGAAAGTGAAACATGACATGGATTATTTTACTAAATAATGCTGACATGACCAAACATGCTTTTATGGGGTTGTGGACTATTTTTTGATAGCATTTAACCCCTTAGCCTCTGTTATAACCTTATTGTCACCAAAATAGTAAATAAGTAACTTATTTGGTTACTCTCTGCATTGTCATAACAATGTTGTGATTGTAGTGATGTAGTTGAGTGTTTTCAGCAAAGAGTAAAGGCCCCTGTTGACGCGCCCATCTGGCCACTAAAAAGCAGAATTATTCTGGTAGGTTGTATGTTGTAATTTAGTATTTTGTCAGTATCTAGTAGATAGCTGTCTGACTAAAGGAGAATAGGATAAAGAGACAGAAGAGAAAGCTCATGGAAGCAGTATTTGAACAAACCTACTATGATACCAAAAAAATGTTTGTTTACCTTTTTTCTATTTGCTCATTTTAAAGCAATTCTTTGTTTACTCATTTTATTCAGTATTATTGTTTGTGTATTTCTTTTTCTCTCAGCTATACTGAGGATAAGTGGGTACTGACGAATCAGCGGGTAATGCACATGTTGACAAACAAGGTCTTGACAGCAGTCATAACGGTAAAATCATGTTTGGATTGAAATGAAACATGCATATTTCTGCAACTACTATACTGCCATCATTGCCATTCACATTCATACCATTATTTATATTTTTGCAGAAAAATATTTTGGTTTATGATTCCAAGGTGAGTCAGTAGCATATAAACAGTAACACATCTTAAAAGCTCTTTGTTTGCATCACTTCAGACAGCCGGATTTAAACCATACGTGCAAATCAAGACCAGATCAATCCATTACAATATAGGCCCACTACATTTCAATAGTGGAAAAACGTTTCCATGTAACAATGGTCTATCACTCCACACCCCTCCTTATGTAGGGGGCTATGTTTTGGCTATGCTGTCCGTTCACTTTTCAGACAACCAGATTTGAACCATATGTGCATAGACCAGATCAATCCAATGCAATATAGGCCCTCTACATTTCAATATGAGGAATACATTTTGGTTTGGTAACACTTTATTTTAGGGATACATCTATTAGCACTAATACATACAATGTTAATGCCCGCATAAGTAACTTGTAAGGCATGTACTAAGCAAACGCTAAGGCCTGCTAGGTCCTTACTAGGTTAAATTGGTAATAAATCCCTTATTGTGCATGAACAAGACATTTGCGAATACATGCCTAACAAATGTTTGATTTTGCTTTGTACATGCCTTACAAGTAAATTATACAGGTACATTGTATGTATTAGTGCTAATAGATGTATCCCTAAAATAAAGTGTTACCTTTGGTTTAACAATGGCCTTTCACTTCTCACCCCTCCTTCTGGAGGGAGCTATGTCTGGGCTATGCCAGTGGTCCCTAAACTTTTTCAGCTGAGACTTCCTTTTGCACTCCTTCACAAATTGCCTTGGCTATTTTTTTTTCCATTAGTTTTGCTAGATTTTCCATGAATAGTTTGTTCGATACTACTGTTAGAAATCCACTGGACAGCAAATAGAGCAAATGCATCTACTGTATTACTGTAACCATACAAGTGAATTACTAACTAAATTATGGGATTGTGTTAGTTGTTAAATTGTGGATTTCCCGTTTTTATACAATGTCCCTTTTATCCACGACCCCCCTTCATTACCTACGCAACCCTGGCTAAGGGGTCCCGGCCCCCAGTTTGGGAACCACTGGGCTGTGCTATGCCCTGACACCACATGCCACATGACCTGTTGGTGTTGGTGTGTCCTAATTTCACGTGAGTGGTCTGTCTGGCATCAAGCCCCCTTGGCTTTGGCTTCTGCCTTGACTGGACCATACATGACCCCAGGGCCGGCGTTGGGCCTGGGACAAAGTCATCTAAACAGCCCCTTCACCCAACACATGCAATTTAATGACGACACAAATCTGGGCCCCCTCTACGTATCCCTGGGCCCGGGGCAACTGTCCCATTTGTCTCCCTATGTCAGCATCCCTGCATGACCCACTTCATGTAGGATACCTGCTCCTTTTCTGCTCAGGTACAAACCTCAGGCTTCGTGCGTGGCTTTTTAGAAACAGGCTGTCTGGTTGGGTTGGGTTGGGTATGTGCAGGGCCGCTGAGAGCTTTTGCTGGGTCCAGGACAAAGTCATCTGAAAGGGCCCCCCTATACAATGCATACAATATAATGGGCACCCAATTCTGGGCCCCCTATCTCCCTGGGCCTGGGACAACATACCCCTTTGTCCCCCCCTGTCGGCGGGCCTGGGTGTGTGGATGACCAGATGGCATGTTAGAGGAAGTGCTCTCTTCTGTACGTCTGTAGTACTCCTCGCCTCCTCTGAGGGTGAAGGTGGCAAGTGACAGAATTGTGTTGCTATTCTGAACCATGTTTATTAGCCCACACTAATAATAAACAACCAGGAAGGTACTATGCCATCGTAGTGTGCCCAGTATAGTAACCTCAAGAAGTGTGCGTGCGTGCCTGTCTGTCTGTCTGCCTGCCTGCGTGCCTATGTGCCTGCGTACTTTCCTGCGTATGTGTGTTTGTGTGTGCAATGTGCATGTTTGTATGTGTGTGTGTGCGTGCGTGTGTTAGGGGACATGTGGACATGGCATTGGTTGCTTGCGTCTCAGTTGTTGTAGTTGATCTCAAGGTCCACCGTATGTTAAATTAATGTTTAGCTAATTAGGGACGAAAAAGATGATCATACAAGGTATCTGGAACAACTTTTCAGATGAAAATAATTGGTAACACTTTATTTTAATGGTTCACTATTACAGGGGATCTACCACATTAGGTACAGTATTATAACCAGTGTAATACCATGTACCTAACCCTAACCCTAACCCTAGATGTAAGTACAAAATCGGTACATGTTGTTACACTGGTATTACATGGTATTAATAAATATTGTTAATCTGGTTATTACACTGTACCTAATGTGGTAGATCCACTGTAATAGTGAACCATTAAAATAAAGTGTTACCAAATGATTGTAGGTGCATACGATGATAACCCCAAGTAGAAGACAAAAAGATCCTTGATGGCTTCTGAAAAGCCACAGCTCACTGGCCTGTGGTACGGAGCTGTCCATTGTCCTGAAATGATCACAATCGCATGTCAGTGCTTCTCTGCGTCTCGTGGTCTCTGCTTGTGTATGTGTGCACCTTCTCACATGAACCCTGGACAAATGGCGCCGCACGGCAGCCTCAAGAGCTGGTGTGTGAATGTGAATGTGTAAGTGTATTTTGAAAGCGCATTGAGACAACTTTACGGTAGGGACACATAGGAGGCGAAGCGAAGAGAGGCGAAATCCAACCGTCATCAGGTCGTCGCGGTGAATGAAATGGAATGAAACAGTTATATTGTTGATTTCATTGG
>NC_085863.1:16136463-16208963 GCF_034702125.1 Engraulis encrasicolus | reverse complement strand
GGCCTTCAGGTTCTGGTGCTGAGACATCATGCTCTCCACACCTGATATACATGCGCGTGTGGTGTGTGCGTGCAGTATGCATACGTGCATGTGCACCAGGGCTTGACATTGGCGCCTGCGAATCGGCCAAAAATGGTCGGTGGCTAGTAATAAGTTTAGTCTCACTAGCCACTATGGCAGGTAACTTATTATTGGCTATGACATTTGGCAGGAGCATATATCCTCTTTTTGCACCTTGTGTTATATGTGCGTAGGTTCAAGATCATTAAGATTCTATTCGTCTCATATAGGCTACCGTAGGTGGTTTCATTGTTTCACGATGCTCATAGCATTGATCGTCTTGTTTTATCACTTCATTTTCTGAGCTTATATGCTAAAGGTTGTAAAGAAAATATGTCTAAAAATACTGACAGTAAAACTGTGTCTAGTAGGCTAGAAAGGCTGAATGGCTAGTGACTCTGGAAAACTACTAGCCACAAGCTAATGTTTTTTAAAGTATTTTTGGGGGGCTTTTCAAGCCTTTATTTTTGTTGATATGAGACAGGACATTGAAGGTTGTGACAGGAAGCAAGAGAGAGAGAGAGAGAAGACAGGGGGTGCATCCCAATATGTGTCCTTGCCTCCTCCACTTGTGCTTGTCTCCTCGTCCCGCCTCCTGGCCCCTCCTCCGTGGAGAAAACGATAAAGTTTCCCAGCTGTCATCCTCGCCACAACAACTTTTGAGGGACTGTTTTTCATTCACCATCCCAATTGCAAATGAGAAAAAGACTTTACAATTGAGCTTTTGCAAGATATTGAAATATAATGCTGTTGTCAGTGATGTCATCATGACGAGAAGCAAGTGGAGGAGGCAAGTGGAGGAGGCAAGGTCACATATTGGGATGCATCCAGGGAAGGGTCAGCGAAGGGCCCGGGTCGGAATCGTAGACGAGTGCCCTATCATTGCCGCCATGGTAGGGCCACAAAGAGCTAATGCTAAACCCTGATGTGCACGTGTGTGATAATAATAATAATAATAATAAAAATAATTGTATTTGTATAGCACTGTATCATACAAGGCATGCAACTCAAAGTGCTTAGCAAATGGGGAAAAAAACATCATTGCTAGAGATGGATTTAAAAGGAGAGGTAGAGAGGAGAGGCAGAAATAATGTCAAACCCTGATGTGCACGTGTGTGCATGTGTGTGTGTTTTTCATGAGTAAAAACTTGTCTGACCTTTATGTGCCCCTTATTTGCCCCCCTGACCTTCCCCTGACCTTCCCCTGACCTTCCCCTGACCCCCTGACCCCTGCAGGAGGGCAAGGAGCTGATCCAGGAGCAGCCGGAGCTGCAGTCGGTGGTGCAGCAGAAGCTGGAGGAGATGCGGGAGTGCTGGAGCCACCTGGAGAGCACCACCAAGGCCAAGGCCCGGCAGCTCTTCGAGACGCAGAACCACCGGACCCCCGGCGCCGGTATCACCGCCACCACCGACCCGCCCGCTAAGACCCTGACCGACCTGGATCAGCAGCTGTCCCTGCTGCAGGAGCAGCCTCCAGTGGTGGGGGGATCGGGCTCTGGTACCGGTTCTGGGCCCGGCTCGGGGTCGCTATCTGGGCCTGGCTCGATGTCTGGCCTGGCTGCCTCCGCCGCCGCCACCCAGCCCACCCTACTGCAGCCCAGGCCCTCCTTCAGCCAGCAGCTGCAGAGGATACAGGTGGGCTATCCCCCTTACGGGACGAATAGCAGGGTTGCCAGATGAGGCTGATGATTTCCAGCCCAAAAAATGCTCAAAACCCGCCTAGAAGCACCCCGCCCAATTCTATTGATTTCAATGGCAGAAATTGGGCGGGTTTTTCTGCTAAATTCCACTTTTACCCGCACACAGTCATCCTAAGCAGCCCAATTGGGCAGGAAACAGCCCAATCTGGCAACACTGGCGAATAGACCAGCCGCAACGCGATTGAAGCGACAGGGAATCGCTTCTGTGCAGCAAGAGCGATACGAGCGATTGAAGCGACTAGAGTTTGTTGGTTGAAAGCAGAACACAAGCATTCAAACATTCCCATTGGCTTTGGTTACTGACCTCTATACAGTCATTGGTTGTGGCGCCTTATCGCCGAACCGCGTCATAGCTCATTTGCATAACATTCCCAGGAGTTCAGCTACAAACTGTCGCTCTTGGCGTGCAAATCGCCTCTAGTCTCCAGAATCGCTTTTGTCGCGCGACTCAATACAAAGTCAATTACTTCCGTCGCTCGCCTCGCTCATGTCGCGGCCGGTCTATTCGCCCGGTTAGGGACCATGATTTCAAGGGGCGGCGCCATCACTACCTCATCATTTTTGGTTGTGCCACAGGGTCGTTTTACTGGGTTATTGGAATGCACGCGTGCACACACACACACACACACGTTTATTACAAATGTTACATACATCGCTGCACAGCAGGAGCCTAAAACAAGTTACCTGCTAAAACCAAATCAATTCCATGTAAAATTTAGCCTCACCATTAGTGAGACAGCTATTGATATTCAGCATAAGTCAGCATCAGACTGTCAGTCTGAGTCAGCCTAGTGGCCCCTTAGCAAGAGATCCAACAGCCAGCAGTATGTACATCTTATGGCGGCCTTGCTTATCACAAAATAGCACCACACTTTAGTGTGTGCATGAGTTAATGACTATTGTTTTTGCAGTAAAATAATCGTTACATACATACATACAAGAAGTGATCTAATACTTTGTTCACTACCTTGTTCGCTACAATGCTAATGTTCGTTTATGTGGCCACTGTATCTTGTGGGGTGACATGGTAATGTGGAGCCACCTATTTTAGTTCAATCATTTTGTTGTGCATCTCTATGCATCTCTACAGATTTTTCTCAAAATACATTTCTTTACTAAGAGGTTGGGGATAGGGATGGTTTTGGTCTGGGCACAGCTTAGCATTCTTTTCATTTAGTTTCGTTAACCTACAGACTTTGGTATCTGACAAGTGGAAAAGGTATTTTGCCAGCAGTGTGTCACTTTTCTAACTGTAGACTTAGCATACAGTAGTTGTGTTGGAACATAAAACTGTGGCAACATAGGTGTGCTCACAGGAATGCAGGTGTAGGACTATATCCAATGCAGTAGTTACACTTGAGAGAGGATACAATGTTTCACCTCTTCCTGCATGCCATATATATTGCCATGGAGATGCAGTTGTGAAGCAGTGAAGACATGCTACAAAGGATATTTAGTCGCCATGGATATACTGTACCGTATGTGACATGGCAACTACTTTCCACTTTTTAGTACTTTGGCTGCTTCCTTTACACTATGTACAGCAGGGATGGGCAACTGGAGGCCCGGGGGCCTCCTCACTCAGAACGGCCCGTAGATAAAATATTTTTTTCAAAAAACATACTGACAAGATCTGTCCACCACTACTCACTCAATCTGTAACTACACTGGCCAACAGAGAACACTTTTCAAACATCGGCACTCAGTAAGCCATCAACGCCACCTCAAAGTGTGTGAGATACAGTCAGATCTGTGGTCATGTGGCCCTCCGATGGTAGCATTGAAAAAAAAATGTGGCCCTCTTTGTCATGGAAGTTGCCCAACCCTGATGTACAGTACTCTGCATGCTACTGTGGAGTTGTCTGGAGCAGTGGTGACGCTTGACAGAGGATACAGGAGTCCGGCTTATATATGTATTATAATGGAGACACAGTATACAGTACATACGAAAAGTTCAGATGTAAAAACCCCCGAACTCCATTTTTGAAGACCTGCACTTCTATATTTTTAGAGAACCCCGTTGTTGGTTTGGTTTACATTCATGTACTTGATAATACATATTAATAGTTATATTACATAAATAAAATTTTAAAATATCCAATTATGATAGATTTATACTAAATAAAAATGAATTAAGATTATTTTCTGAAAAGGCACTTAGGGGGTTTTGCATCTCTTCATATACAGTAAGAGGTACTCATGCTTCACAGATGATATGTAGGGCACAAGTTTCATCTTAGACATGTGGGATAGAACGTCTTCTTCACAGAGCTTCAGTAGCCTCATAGCCTGGGCCTGCCCATACTGTAGTTTCTGAGGCGATGCACACAGGCACAGGCAGTCATGGGTAAGCGGGTAGCTCTTTCAGTGCCATGGACTTGAAAACGAGTCTTTTCAGAATGTATGGCACAGTGCCAAAGACTTGGTATCAAGTCAATTGTGTTTTTTTTTATGGGGGGTGGGACCTAACACGTTGATCTGGTATGTTTGTTGTTCACATAGACAAAGAATTCAAATTTTCATGGCTCTTGAAAAAACATTCAAATGTTGAAAGAAGCCTGGCAACCCCCCGGTCTGAATTTGAAAATGGCTGGCACTGAATGAGTTAAGGGCATCAGACTTGTATCCTAAAGGTTGCCAGTTTGACTCCCGACCCGCAAGCTTGCTCGGGGGAGTAATTAATCGGTGCTCATCCCCTTCCTCCTCTATGACTGAGGTACTGTACCCTGATCATGGTACCGTCCCGCCACACTGCTCCATTTCGGGTGTCACTGGGGGCTGTACCCTTGCAAGGGTGAGGCATAAATGCAATTTCGTTGTGTGCAGTGTTCACTTGTGTGCTGTAGAGTGCCAGTTGGGCTTTCACTTTTGTTTTTTGATTGGCTGTAGCATCGTCCAGTGACATACAACTGCAATTTTGAGACACACATTAAGCCCACCTCTGACAAAACATTTTGTACGTGAGCCTAGCCTTTGTACAGTTCGGAAAAGCTTTAGAGTCGCTATAGCCATTCACCATTCCCTTCATTAAAATACAATTCACATTTGAGAACTTAATTCGTCTTTGCGTAGAATTTACACAGATTAGAATACTGTACTTTCAAATATATTTCCCTTCTTGAAAAAAAATGTATGAGAAACATGGCAATTGAATGCATTGAAAGATTCAAAGAAAAGTCATGAATGTCGATTTATCATACATGTATTCTGTTATACAGTAACTCTAACATCGTAGTGGATGGGTGTGAGATCTACTGTATGTAGAAGACTAAAGCGGCATATCCAGCACAGAGGGGACTGACAGGGTGACAAACACAGAGTAGCCTTCCTTCTAAAGACGACAATACGAAGGAACATTTATAACAGAGGAGACTGGCAGGGCACAAGTTATACTCTACAATGGCACAAGTAGGACAGAACTCGGAAAGGGTATGCAGAGTCCAAAGTAATGCACAACCACTTTGTCATAAGAGCAGCCTCACGGATCCTTTGTTTACCGTGAAGAATATTCAGCTTACTACTATTATCATACTATTAAGCCCTTTACATTTTTACCTGTGCAAATAAGGTACAGCGTAGGCTATGTGAATACATAGATCAGTGTCTCTGTGTACAAAAATGCACTCACATGGTTTACACACTATCCAGAGATATGAGCTAACTAGCTGTGGAGTTTGTGATTATTTCACTGGATCATTATGTAACATGCACCCCTTAGTTGGGTGCATGCCTCATCTCCTGTTTCCTACATGTCAATTCAGCTGATCCTCTCTCTTTCTCTCTCTCTCTCTCTCTCTCTCTCTCTCTCTCTCTCTCTCTCTCTCTCTCTCTCTCCGGGTCTCCCTCCACTGCCCTTCACTCCTGCCCCGGCTCTCCAGCCCCACCATTCTCACAGCTACAGTACATATCAATATCTCGTCTTCTTTCATCTCTTCTCTTCTCTTCTCTTCTCTTCTCTTCTCTTCTCTTCTCTTCTCTTCTCTTCTCTTCTCTTCTCTTCTCTTCTCTTGTATCTTCTGCCTCTTCTCTTCTCTTCTCTGCATCTTCTCTTCTCTGCCTCTTCTCTTCTCTTCTCTTCTCTTCTCTTCTCTTCTCTTCTCTTCTCTTCTCTTCACTTATCTCCTCTTGTATCTTCTGCCTCTTCTCTTCTCTTTTCTTGTATCTTCTGCCTCTTCTCTTCTTTCTTCTCTTCTCTTGTATCTTCTCTTCTCTTCTCTTCTCTTCTCTTCTCTTCTCTTCTCTTCTCTTCTCGTCTCTTCTCTTCTCTTCTCTTCTCTTCTCTTGTATCTTCTGCCTCTTCTCTTCTCTTCTCTTCTCTTCTCTTCTCTTCTCTTCTCTTCCCTTCTCTTCTCTTTTCTTTTCTTTTCTTTTCTTTTCTTTTCTTTTCTTTTCTTTTCTTCTCTTCTCTTTATTTCCTTTCACACTGTCCCTTGTCAGTATCCAGATATCCAGATATCTCAAGTATTATGAACAATATCCCATAATTTGGTGTCATATGATGTTGTAACGGCAAACATCAGTGTAGCACCTCAGCACGCTTCATTTGGTCATTTGAAATGTCTTTTATTTATTGGGGACCAACCAAGTTCAGTTTGAACAATAGACTGTTACCAGAATTAGCCACAGGCTAATGTTTATCTGTTGCCCCCTGGTGGGTTGAACATTTCTCAATATGTGTTCTGTTTGTTTTGTTTTTGTTATTATTCCATACACTTGTTTCTTGTCTACTCTCCCTTTATATTTCTTCCCTATGACTTTTACACCCTTTTGGACATTGTTGTCCCCCATTGACCCCTCTGTTTCCTCCACCCTTTACATACACCTCAACCCTACACCATTACACTTTCTGAAAATGTTTGAGTTGCTTTTTGTCTCCTTTTTGTGCACTTTACAACATATTTCTTCATTCTGGTTGTCCCCATCCATTACAGAACCTCAACAATGTACACCTTCAGTATCATCTAGTCACCACAGCTCATGTGAATTGATTTTTTCTTCTCTGTACCGTGTCTTTTTTTCCTCCTTAATTCACACCTCACGTGAATTATTTTTTCTTCTCCTTACCTCTGCCCTGTTTCCTGTTCCTGTTTCCTGTTCCTGTTTCCAGACGATGGAGTCGCAGCTGTACCGCGGGGTGGGGGGCATGTCACCGCTGGAGGGGTCCATGACGGAGATGGGCATGCTGAAGAGCCTGGAGGGGGAGGGGCTGGAGCGGCCGGCTGAGACGCGCATCTGCCGGCTCATCGAACCGCTGAAGGAGCGCCGCCGCATCCTGCTGGCCTCCAAGGAGATGCACCAAGTCAGCCAGGACCTGGAGGACGAGATCGTGAGTCATACATACATGTGATCATTGAATAGTAGTCAGGTTCAAGTTTCCACATTATAATGAATCGGAAAGGGGAATCATGGACCAGATTGTAGGTTGTATAGGCTATGTCAGTGGTTCCCAAACTTTTCCAAATTGGGGCCCACTTGAAATTTTCACAAATGTTCGGGGCCCAATTAAGAATAAAACTGAAATATATAGTCAACAAGCAACACACTCAGGAATACTATTTTGATTTTTAGACAATTATTTCAAGGCCCACTTGGAACACCCTCAGGGCCCACCAGTGGGCCTCGGCCCACAGTTTGAAAATCACTGGGCTATGTGATTGAATAGGGTCAATATTCAGGGTCAGGTTTCCAAATTAAAATGAATTCGGAGGGCAATTCAAGGACGAGATTGTGAGTCTTATACTGTCTGTCATTGAATAGTATTCAGGGTCAAGTTTCCAAATTAAAAATGAATGCGGAAGGCAAATCAAGGATGAGATTGTGAGTCGCAATCATCAATGTCAATATCAATAGTATTTGTATTGCACAGTATCATACACAACTTTCAATCAATGCGATTGAGAAAGAGAAGCAACAAAACATGACAGTTCTATCTTAAGAGACTGTAAATATTTACCCTAACCAAAGGCAAAACATAGCCTGGCACTCATGCAGACCCTTCGTGCTTCGTGCACCTTCGTTAAACTTTGTGAGCTTGCACGAGGGTCTGGAAATCTTAGAGGAGCTCGAACGGAATCAGATATTTCACAGCCTGTCCAATCAGAATCTGGGGCCGGGATCGTGGGGCAGGGTATATACAAGTCAGTGGTTGAAGTCATGGAGGTAGTATAAGAACTGGAGAGAGTGAATAAGTCCCGCCTCCAGTCATTTCAATGGGAAATGCTAGGCTAGTGAATTCAGCCAAAATTGAACGTTTTTTTTCAGCTTCCAAAATGGAGTTATTTCCGCCGACAGTTTACTCAGCCAATTACGTGCCACGTTAATGACTGACTTACGGTTGACCAGAAAGCTATATGGAAGACGGGCATTGGATGCATGGAGGTGCCCAACCACAGACCTGTAAAGGTCTGTGCACCCTACACTAAACTCGCGTACCCACCAATCATCATGAGCGAAGTGAATGTCGGAAGTGCAAAAATGGCGACTTGCTAATCGGCAAAGCTAACCAGCCAAATCCTGCCCCCCTGGTTGAAGTAGTACGTGATTTAAAAAAAGCCACGTGAATTCTCCAATCAGCTTCGAGCTGTTTTGAACACACCTACGCCTTTTCAGAGCTAAGCGATAGACAATGTTCCAGATGGTTGGTAACAATCATCGTGTGAGAACCAGGTTAGGCAAAACATGCCACTGTTGCACATGTATATCACTGAATAATAGTCAGGGTCGGTTTTAAAATTCAAAATTGAAAAAATGATTCCTAAAGGCGCAACATTTCAGGTTCAATTTAGGTATAAATTGAAGTGTGCTGAATTCAAATCTGCTGTATACCTGTCTCAAAAAACATCCCAGAATGCCTTAAACATGTAATAATAACGTGTGAATAATCCAATATGGCCACTACTCTTAGGCCAAATTCTGATTCCTTGCCAAACAGAGAGAAAAGTGACAGAAGTTGTTTGTAGCAAATGGACCGAAGTTACTTGCTCAGGTCTTGGAGTTACCATGCTGGGCCTAGAGTAGAAGATGAGATTATGGGTCAGGAGTTGGGGCCTTTTCTTCATTTTTGATCACTTGGTTAGTGAACAGCTCTGAACCGTTATTCTGTTCGGGCAGATCAGCTACTCAGTGAATTACGTATATGGGTTTGAAAATGTGGCAGGGTGTTTACAGTGTATTTACAAACCTGAGACTGACCCCTCAACAGATCGTACACATGCTTGTAGCGGCTTTAAAAATTAGTGGCAACAAATGTTTTATTTTGTTTTTCTTTTTCTTTTTGTCACTCCCCCAGTGGGTATCCATATGTGGGTGCCATGTTGACTAGTATTGTGTCTGTGTAGTATGTGGCATAGGCGTGCATAGACAGGGACGTGGTAGTGCTAAAGCACCTGCCCCGTTGCCCTTCTGGACATAAATGCCCTTCTTGAACGTTCTTTGTCACTTTTTTTGTCACAATGTTCTGTGGTCCATATTGACATAATAATCTACAAATGTTTCACGATCAAAAGCACGTGCCAATTCTAGTGCCCCCATGTAATATATCTTCTACAGCAGCGGTTCCCAAACTTTTTTGTCTCGCGGACCCCCTAAATCTCTTAGTTGTGTCATGAGTACCCCCTAATTCATGTTTTATATCGCTTTCTCTGTCCTGATGTGACTGCTCCATACATTTGTTATAATAATAACATCTTTCCAAGTACCCCCTGCAGTGTGCTCGCGTACCCCTAGTGGTACACGTACCCCTGGTTGGGAAACACTGTTCTATAGCCTAGCAATGCAGCCAGAAGTTCCACATGCCCCCTTCAGCACCTGCCCCCCAAAATGCCTGTGCACGCCACTGGTCATTGGGTTTAGTGTTGACAACATTTACGGCCCGCAAGACCGTCTTATATGGCCCCCGATATAATTTTAATGTTATGCAGTTTCACATGAAATATGTTTTGTAAAGCAATCTTGGAAATTACATTTGCAATACAATTACGTTATATTTCAGGGGACCTAGAGAAGGTGGGGTCTGTTGTAAAGGTGGCAACCTTCAATATAGGCCTAATGTGCAGGGAGAAATCCTGGTTTGTGTTCATAGTACTGTATGGCCCTTGGTGGGCTTCATACAAATTGAAGTGGCCCCTCGAATGAGAAAAGTTCCTCACCCCTGCCTTATAGCTAACTGTGGCAACATGGCTGCCTCCAGACCTGCAAGTGTGACATTAGTGACGCATTTCCTACTGTACTAGTCATAAACCACCAACGTTTAAATTTGTGTTGACTATGGTTATTATTGTGGTCGTGCAGGTGTGGATACAGGAGAGACTCCCCCTCGCATCCTCCAAGGAATACGGGAACAACCTGCAGAGTGTGCAACAGCTGATGAAGACAAATGAGGTACGTACGCCCGCTCCCCTAACGCATCCACACACATCCACACATCGTTCAGATGCCGCCCGCTTCCTTAACGTAAAGACACACAGCTCTGCTTAGATTCCGCTAAAATACTACTAAGTATGTGCACTCCTAAACGGAGGTGGGGGAGGGAGGGAGGGATGAGGTAGGAAATGTGCGAGACTTTTGTTTTATGTTGATGAAGCATGATGTATTGTAATAGTCAACAGATTTCTTTACATTGAAATACTACATGTAACTGCTGCTTACAACCAACCTAGACAGACTACAAGATGCTGCTGGAGTCTTTTATGATGTATTAACTGGCATAGTTTCTCTTTAGATACATTTGGTACTTCATCATCACAGAAAAGATCTTTGCATACCCGATATGTTGATGTGATATTTTCATAGTCTAATACAGCACTCTATACACTGTGAAAAACACTCTGCAATGTCATAAATACCTAAAAGTTTGCAGTGCTGTTCTGTAATATCATATTCTTTGCTTTGGTTTGGTGGTTTCAGGTGTAGTCATGGCCGTAACTACCATTGGGGACACAGAGGTCATGTCCTCTGTATTTTTTTTCAGTAATGTAAAATATATCTATGATGAAAATTGATATATGATCAACAATGATCAATTCAGTCTGTATACGCCACCCCCATTAATTCTCAAGGCAGTGATTAATATAAACAAACTTCAGAGTTTGACTGAAGTGTTTGAAGTATTCTTAAAGGGACACTGTGCAGGAAATGGTCAAAAAAGGTACTGCAACTATGCTGCTTATTGAAACTGGGTTGCCTATTGCCAAATTTGATCTTTACATGAAAGTTTACTAAGTATTAAACAAATATTTTCTAGTATGGTCCAAGTACAGTCATTTTTGCAGCTAAAAATGGCT
Organism: Engraulis encrasicolus; assembly: GCF_034702125.1. Lineage (NCBI taxonomy): Eukaryota > Metazoa > Chordata > Actinopteri > Clupeiformes > Engraulidae > Engraulis > Engraulis encrasicolus. Next base: position 16,197,922 of record NC_085863.1, on the reverse strand, counting down.
ATTTTTGGATATTCAAAATGGCGGACCATGGAGAAGATCCCCCTTTTCATGTATGAAAAGTGCAAGTTTTCCAGTCATAATGAAAACTTAGAATTTGATGATGGTGGTAAGTATTCATGAAAAAGGTAACAACAGTGAATGGGCAGCATGAATTCTGGAAATAAACAACTAAAAATCTCACACAGTGTCCCTTTAATGTACAGTATGCAGCAAAGCACGCAGTATTTGACCTCAGTATTTGAAAATGTCTGGTTACGGCCCTGGGTGCCCCATTCGACACAACCAAGGTACAGGTTGTTATAGGTTTGTTATTGCATGAATGCCAATGATAAAGTTGTAATGTATTCTGTAAAGAAACACAGCTTTGAAAAGCAAAGTGTTCCACAGGCTTCATGCAAATGTATCTGACCTTTTATTTTATTTTATTTTATTTATTTAACCCTTGTTTATTTAACCAGGAAAAGTCCCATTGAGCCACAATAGCTCTTCTTCCAGGGAGTTCTGGCCAAGAGTGGCAGGCAGCAAGTTGCCGTAAAAGTTAAAAGAAAATACAAGGACAGAGGACAATACTAACAAGACACTACAGACAATATCAAACTGCAGAATCGTATAAAAAAGTGAAGTATGTGATGTAACTAAAACATGCAACATACACTAAGGATAACGGAAACAACTGAAACAAGACAACTCTCACAAACACAAATGACTGTACAACCAAGGACAACTAAAGACAAACACTGCAAGAAGACATGACTCACATTCTGTACATGTAGGGTCCGTTCGAAACGGGAAAGGCAGCTGTCCTTCCAGTAAGCTAACTGGACATCGAGTCATCAAGTGTGATTCGAAACGAAACATTGCTTTATTTCCTCCCTTGGCAGTTCACATCAGATGCTGACCTGGTGCTGCCTTATATCCAAAATGCTGTGCGACACCTCCCTTTCAACAGGGTACCTGAAAACAAACATGGCTACCACCCAAGCTACTACCTTACAATGCTCTTTATTCTAACACTTATGTACGTAGATCTTGAGAATTGAAGGGATAAATCAACATTGTAGTATCTATAAATATGCGGTCGCTAGATCTATTTATAGCCTATTTTACGATTTCGCCCTCTGGCGGTCATTCACCGCTCAAATAGCATGCATAAGCTAAGCGCTAACGCGATGAACGTAACTCTGGCCATAGAATCGCCGCAACATCAAATGCGCAGGCCAGCGCACTCGTTAGTGCCGTTCGTAACGGCCACCTCATCAGCCTATCTGATCAGAGACCTGTTTATGTAGGAGGGGAGTCATCGAGTCACTGCCTTCCGTTCCGAACGCACCCGCAGAGTCCTATTTGCTAAAGACTTGACCTGAAAGACATCAGACTCAATTCTGACTTCTGACTTCTGATTGGTCCTGAGCAGGTGCTGCAGTTGGAGCTGCAGAGTCGCAGGGAGCGATTGGAGGAGGTGTTGGCGAGGGCGGCGGCCGTGGCGGCCCTCTGCACGCCCGAGGCGGATCTGGTGAGGGAAGGGGCGGAGCACGCCAGGCAGCTGTGGGAGGTGCTTCTGGTGGAGGCGGAGCGTCGCACTGTGATGCTGGACGCCGTGTTCCATGCCCAGCAGTACTACTCGGAGGCGGCCAAGGCTGAGTCCTGGCTCAGCGGACAGAAACTACAGGTCATCAACGAGGAGAGGGGCACGGTGCGTACCCACCCACACATTTATATTATCACATTTATATTATCACATTATTCACTTTTATATCACATTTATATTATCACATTTATATCACTTTTTTATTTGAAGGGTTTATTTGAAAACGGTGTATCTCCATTTTTTTACTTTTGCATTTTATTATTGGAAATGACTGTTCAGATGTCATATCACCCATGTGTGAATTCTTACCATTCAAATATTTTGAGAACATTCTTTTTTAAGCTATATAAAAGGCATTTTGCAATGCATTTCAATGGAATGCCCAACACAAAAATGTCAATTTCACAACATTCTATAAAATGGAGATACACCGTTTTGCAAATAAAGCCTTTATTTGTATTTATTTACATGAGGGTTGACATCCTTGTGGACATGTATTGTGTATTGGGTTGTGTGCTTTATGTCTCCATGTTGGCCATAACTAGCTATGATGGTGGTGAAAATGAATTTCCCTTTTGGGGACAATAAAGGCTGTCTATCTATCTCTATTCTTATTACATTACATCACACATTTATTTATGTCACATTTTTCTGATTTTTAAAAAAATCTTTAGTCATAGTAAATGCACACCGAGTGAGGTGAACATGGCATCACATTGATGAAAAAAACAAATGTCGTTGCACACGTTTTTTCATTAATCTGATTTTCCAACCAGGAAATGCATGCATGAAAGTGCTGTTACCATGGAAAACGGTGTAACGCATAAAAATGTGCCATTCTGTTTTTTGGCCTTTGCCAGCTCTGTATGTCTCTCTACAGTAGGCTATGTATACTGTATACGGCATGCAACTTCTCCTACCTCATGCGGCAGTCTGCCCAAATAGCTAGTCTTTACATCACACATCACAGGATCTGTGTTGTTTGTCATCTCAGTCAGATAAAGTCATTCCACCGAGGAGTCCTTTTAATCTGCTACTCTGGCACGCCACCAGCCTCAGACACGTATAGTGTACCAGAGCTATGGCACCGTACCGACAGATGGCCCACAATATTTGTGCTATTATGCCCAGTGCGCTTGCAGTGGGCGCGGGTTTATCCGCATGGCAGGGTGAGGTGTAAGCGAACAGAGGGAGGGACTGCCGGGGCGAGTGGTGGAGGTGGGCTCATCGCTGACGGGGTTTGGGGGATTTTGGTGCTTCCATTCCATGCGTTTCCATTGATGATTTTGGCAGCCTCATCATGCGATGAAGTAATGCTGTTATTTGTTGCATTGGCCGAATGGAGGACTGTGGTAACATGGCTGCCTCCTGACCTGCAAGTGTGACATTAGTAACACATTTTCTACTACGTAGTCATGAACCCCCACTGTTTAAATGTGATTTATGATTTAGATATTGGTAAAATGTGTAACTGGCTGGCGGCAAATACAATGATTTAGAATGATGTCATGTTCATGTAAAAATGTCAGAGGCCAAGAACCTAAAATTCTCGAAGGTGTAATTTGATCTATTTGAAGTCATCACTGTACCTGCTGTGGCCTAACATCTGAAATTTCCTTGTGAGATTGTTCTGTGGGGTAAAAAAAAAACTTCTGTAGTGCTTCTGTTTCAGGTTCCTGATTACAGTAATAGTGCACCAAACAGAGAGTCCAAACACTGTAGTTATACAAACACATCTACTTACTGCACCTATATTTTGTGAGGCTTTTGATGTAATATTCAATTGTACAATTCAATAGTAAGTCGCTTTGGTTAAAATGTGTCTGCTAAATGCAATATAATGTAATGTAATGTAATGATATGTAGAGCGTATCTGCTAAATGCGATGCAATGTAATGTAATGTAATGTAATGTAATGTAATGTAATGTAATGTAATGATGTCGAGCGTGTGTGGTGTTATTTGACTGCTTCCCAGGACGAGCCGAGCACGCTGAGGCTGCTGAAGGAGCAGCTGACCCTGGAGGGGACGGTGGAGGGCTACGCAGAGACCGTCAGCTTCCTCTCGCAGCAGTGCCGCCGCATGCTGGAGCTCGGACACCCTGACAGGTACGCACGCACGTCTTTTGAAGGAGGAAACCAACGCAAACCAGAGGTGTCGAGGTGCAGGTAGCGGGTGCAAGATCAATTTTGTAGAAGAAGATACCGCACACTCTTGTCCATCGTGCTGTAATTTATTAACAAAACAACGTTTCGGCCCGTATGGCCTTTCTCACACACACGCACGCACACACACAGATACTCACCTTGATGGATGGATGGATGGATGGATGGATGGATGGATGGAGGGATGGAGGGATGCCTTTTATGGATGGTTGGATCAGTCAGTAGACAGATGGAGAGAATTTCTGTTACTAAATGTGAAAATGCTAAGCAGTTCCCTGAACAAAACCATGCCTAACCCTAACTTGCCAGTAAAGCAATGTGTCTGCAAATGTATGTTTGTCAACAACAGCAACAAAAGCAACAAAAAACGGGGCAATTGTGCCCAGACCAAAACCATCCCTAAGCCTAACCTGCCACAAGCCACAGGGAATTGTAGGGCATGAGGAAATGTGCAATATCATGGTGCACACACACAACAGACAGTTCGTCAAAACAATCAAGACAAATCGCCGTTGTATACGCATTGTGGTGATGCCATGTTGATACTGCACATACAGGGCTACATACTGTGCATACCTGTACGTATATTCACAGATTACTGTAATTATAAAATTTCACATAACAGTAAATAGTTTTCTTACTTCTATACCTAATATCTTCCCTTTTTTGCTCTTCCTTCCTTTTGTCTCCTCCTGTCCCTCTCTCCCTTCACACCTCTTTTTTGCTCTCTCTCTCTTTCTCCGCCTCAGTGAGCAGATCACCAAGCAGCAGTCCCACATAGACCGGCTGTATGTGTCTCTGAAAGACCTGGTGGAGCAGCGCAAGACAAAGCTGGAGCAGCAGTACTGGCTCTACCAGCTGAAGCGCGAGGTGGAGGGCCTGGAGAAGTGGATCAACGACCGCGAGGCGGTGGCCAGCTCCACCGAGATGGGACACGACCTGGAGCATGTCACGGTACGCTAGGCTCGAGGTACTCGCTAGGCCACAGCTGCCTCACAGGGTCTGCAGGGCGGCCGGGCCTAGCACTGGAAAATATTAGTGAAGTGAAAGCCCACTTGGGAAACTCCAACTGAAATTGTCATTGTGACACAGCACTTCACAGCACACTGTGCACACTGCACACAACGAAATTGCATTTTTGACTCACTCCATGCAAGGATGCAGCTCCCAATGGCACGGTACGCTAGGCTGGAGCCCCTCGCTAGGCTAGAGCTAGCTGCCCCACAGCCAGGGTCTGCACTGGAAAATATTACCCAGAATAGCATAGGGTTGTGCAAAAAATAAGCCATGACAATGCATCACGATACTTGTTTTCACGATGTACTGGATCGATTAATTTCATAACAATGTATCGCGATAGTTATTTTCATGATATACTGCATCGATTAATGACAATTGACTATTTAATAATAATAAAATTGAAATTGCCCCTGGTTCATTTTTTTCAGTACAGTACAGTAGGTAATATTTCTTTTGTGATGGAAGGTCTCTCCCAGATGCTAAAGTGCATTTACTGAGATAAATATCTCAATGCATCACAATAGTACATGATTTGCAATGCATTCTGATAGAATCGCATTTGTGGCATGTATACCAAGATGCGCATTGAATCCTGAACCCTTTGCCAATAGCCACCCCTGGAATACCATCAGTTCCAATATTAATATGGATCTACGTACTTTCATGGTTCGCGCAAATCAGATTTTCGGCCAGCTTTAGGAGTCGTACAGCAGTGCTGATTAGTATCCATAAGACGTTTTGTATCCAGAAGGACATTAAGGTGTTGACTTTGAGCAATTAAAGAACGTAGGATACATATTTTTACTTAACACTATTTAAATGTTTTTTTTTTCATAAGTACTAGTAAGAGAAGACCACTAAGAAGTTCTAAAAAATGAACACCTCGAAGATACTCATTGGAGGGCAATAAAATAGAATAGATCCCCTATTTTTATGATCCTGCACCGCTCCCTAGTATTTCTTATGCTACACTCCTTTCTTCCTTCGTGTACTAACACCACACTCCTCCCTGTCTCTTTGCAGACTCTGCAGGACAAGTTCACCAAGTTCACAACGGAGACGCGCGCGGCGGGCCAGCGGCAGATGGAGTCGGTGAACAAGATGGTGAACGAGATGATCGACTGCGGGCACGCGGACGCCGCCACCATCGCCGAGTGGAAGGACGGCCTGAACGAGTCCTGGGCCGACCTGCAGGAGCTGATGGAGACGCGCAGCCAGATGCTGGCCGCTTCGCACCAACTGCACCGCTTCTTCACCGACTGCCAGGAGGTAAGGCAGCCAATCACCTAATTCACCTTTGGCTAAGGCCTGCCCTAAAATGCTATTTTGACCAATCACAGCGCGGCAAAAGGAAGAGGTCGGACAGAACTCGGGACAGTTTTGACAGGGCTCCATGGACTTGTACAGAGTTGTGTGATGTTTTCGTGATGTTTTCGTTGACACAGTCAGGAGGAGGTAAGGTAGCCAATCAACCAATTACAGACCTTGTCAGGAGGAAAGGCAGCCATTCAACCAATCACAGATACTGTTTGGAGGTAAGGCAGCCAATCGACCAATTGCAGATGCTAGGAAAGGAGGTCACTTGCGCTCTAGCCTTCTTGGTGCTCACAGTCCAGGGGTGAATTTCTCAAAACCAAAGTTGCTAACTACATTAGCTACTTTGTTGTTTTCAATGCATTTTTCCATTGGAAACTACCGAAGTTGCTAACAGGCTAACAACTTCTCTTTTGAGAAACTCACCCCTGGACTGTAGACAATAAGAAACAACTTGGTCCACTTTGGAGAGACTGGGCCCAGTTATCTCCGAAGTGGAGCAACTTGTTTCCTACAATTACAGACACGGTCAGGAGGTCAGGCAGCCAATCAACCAAATCACAGACACTGTCAGGAGTTAAGGCAGCCAATCGCAACAAGGTGAACGAGGCAGCCAATCGTAACAAGGTAAGGGCGCCAGGGACAGAGAGGGTTTGTAGAGAAGGGGACTAACAATCTATCAAAGGGAATCCATCACTGGCTAACTCATTGAGGTAAGGGGACTAACCACTCAGCCTACTAGGGGGGCAATCAAAAACAGTACCAGGAGATATGTGAAAACCGTTCCTGGAGGCAAGAATACCAATCACAGACCTAACCTGTCAGGTCTGCACATTTAAACATAATGTTTTTTTTTTCTGAAAACATGAATGTCCGACTGATTTCGATGTGATGTTTCTCATAATATGTACAATATAATATGTATAATATGTCTCATTATAGTGTAAACATTTAATGAATGAATGTAGTCTGATGTCTAATAACTGTGCTTACATGATGACGTTTAAAAAGACAAAACAAACACAGATCAAGATAAATGTGTTACATGTTTCTAATGTGTTCATGTGTTAAATATGCTTATTATATGGTGTGACATCATCGGTCGAATGCTCCATTCATTTCATCGGGGCTCCCCAACGTTCGCACGTCTGTTATTTTTCGATAACGGACGGGTTGGTCTATAACAGACCGCTGTCAATGGCAACAAGACTTTTCACTGCTAAAGCGACTTTTCAACAAGACTCTAATCAGCTGCTGTGATAGACAACACCTGTAGTCCTGGCTACCTAGCTGTTGCCTAGCGGTGTTTGCGCAGCAACAATCTTTTGACATTAAAAACTATAATAGACTTAACATTAAATAGGCCTAAAGAAATGTCCCCGCCATGTGTGAATCATTTAAGTATATCCATATAATAAGCAGGTTATCTTTCGGCAAGTCGGTCGCTTTGTGGAATAGCAGCACTTCAGAGAGAACAAGACCCCTCCGCTCTGCGTTGGGGTCTAAAGATTCTCTCTGTCGTGCTGCTATTCCACGGTAGCGACCTTCTCGCCGAACGTTAACCCTTACATAATGTACATGTGTTAAATATGCCTAATAATGTACATGTGTATCAGCTGGACGGGTTTGAAAGTAGACTGGTTTGTTTTAGATGTGTTATAATTGTTGTCATGATTAAAACTGGGTTGTTAAGATGTTAGCCTGTCATCAGACACTGCAAAAATCTTGCTGATTAGCTACTGCTGCTATTGTGTCTGAACCTCAACAAGGCATGGTGGCCCTGTGTTGTGTTGTGTGTGCCTCACCCGCTACATGGCATGGCTCTGTGTCGTGTTGTGTGTCGTGTGTGTCGTGTGTTGTGTTCCCAGGTGCATGTCCAAATTGAGGGGAAGATGCGCCAGCTCCCGGAGGTGCGATCCTGTCAGATGAGCAGCTCCAACACCACATCGCTGCCCAGACTGCTGCACTCATTTGAGCACTCGCTACAGCTGCTAGTCACTCAGGTGACACACACACACACACACACACACACACACACACACACACACACACACACACACACACACACACACACACACACACACACACACATGCGTACATGTATACAGTGCACTCAAAAGGACACACACAAACACATACTGTATACACACACACACGCACACACACACACACACACACACACACACACACGCACATGCACACACACATAAACAGAACGGAAGCATTTCATTGTACACACCGTATACTATGTTCTTGCTTGTTTTATCAAAGCATTGTAATTACTGACCTCTATTTGACCTCCATGGCATCACATATTTGACTGTGTTAGCTACAGCTGAACAGATGCAGCAACGCCAGGGTAATGTTATGCTAGCTACTAGCTAGTGTTCCATTGACCTCTATTTCACCTCTGTCTGTATCCTCTACTTGACCCTTTGACCTCTAAACCCCCCCAGATGAGGCAGCTGCAGGAGAATGCGGCCCAGCTGCGGGCCATCTACGCTGGGGAGAAGGCGGACGCCATCTTGGCTCGCGAACAGGAAGTGATGCAAGCGTGGCGGGAGCTGCTGGTGTCGTGCGAGGCCAGCCGCGTGCAGGTCACCACGGTAACCGACAAGGTGCAGTTTTTTGCTCTGGTGCGGGAGCTGAGCATGTGGACAGATGGCATTATGGGGCAGATTGGACCCTCGCCGGACAGCGCAAGGTACAGGTACATATAACTTTACATCACGTCGGGAGCATGTCTATGTTCCCATGGCCCAATGGTCCCGCAGCCCAATGGTTCCACCCCAAACCTTTCCCTAAAACCAAAACCCAAAGTCATGCTTAACCCATTAAGACACAGCTTTATACATTTGCTGTTACCAGAATGGCAATGACCAAGAAGTCGTAGTGCATTACTAAAGGCCCTGTGTTATGTCATAGTATTGTAGTACTACGGTAGTTAACTTTTCAATGACTATTACAGCGTGCCACTGGAGGTACGGCGTGCACTAAGGGGCTACACCTAGTCTGTAAACACCAACAATATCCGGATAATATGTCTAAACCACAATGTAATGACCTCTCCATGTCTACCCATTGTAGCAGAGATGGACTTACCAAAACCTTTCCCTAACCATAACCGCAGTGGAATCATGCCTAAACCAGTAAACCAGTAAAGTCAGTAAACACCAGCAATATAATAAATATAATACATAAATATAATAATTTATAATATATAAAACAAGATACTTACCTCTGTGGGAACAATTTGCCTAAGAACTAAAAAAGTCTTTGTGATGTGGGACCAATGGACTGTGGGAACATAGAGCTGACCCCCATCAAATTTAGAAGATATTTTTTAATTTAATAAAGTGACAAAACAAATGTATAAAAGAGGGCATAAACAACATTATACAATGTGTGGGGGAAATGCAGACTGCACAGGCATGGAAAGGTTAGCGCAGAAGAGTAGGGTTGGTTTTGTTACAAAACGAACCCTACGACATAACTCCCTACACATACACGCACACACTTTACATATTATACATGCTTTCGTTTTAGGTCATGCTCAGGAATATGCTGTGTGGATACATTTGTAAAGAAAGTCCCGCATTGGTAAGAGGAGAGTACAGATATTTACAATAAATGACTTTTGTTTAAATCCTGAAGAAAATGAAGGTGCCCCATAGCATGTACAGAACATCATATAGCCTACACACATCTGCACATATATCACACACATATCGCACACATACGTACGCATATCCTCACTACAGAAACCGTTACTTCTGAAGGCTCTGCAAGTGTAGCATAAAGTGTCATCAAATGTCATACAGTAGACAATGCCTACTCAAGTAGCCTTCGGTCGCAGCTGGATGGAGCCAGTTCTGTGTAAATGTCACATTCTTCTCTTGTGAATCTATGCCAGCATTGGTCCGCTTCTCAGTGCTCCATTTTGTAGACCGGTCCCTTTGAGGCACATTTGTTTATTATCAGTAAATGATAAAAAGCCACAAAATGTGTGTTCTCATAATGCTGCATTTAACATCCCCAATCGTAGCATACGTACTTACTTACACATAATTATGTTTTCTTTTTATAATTGTATACGAACAAAACCATTCCTTTGAAAGTGTAACACTATGAAAAGTGGGGAATCAGCCACTCAACGTCAGAGTGCTTTTGTACGAATGCCTAAAGTAGTTGCTAAAAACACATGTGACGTAACATATATTCATATATCTCAGAGTTCATCTGAACCTCCAATTGTACACTAAACAATTTCTAGAACAGAAGAGGTATACTCTCTGTTTAAGATGTACATGATACTTACAGGTTAATAAAATACATATTTATTTTTTTATGTTAAAACACCACCTTCTGTAATTCCATGAACTGTATGTTTGAACTCTACCCACTGAGGGGGAAAAGGCATCAGCTAAATGTAATGTATTGTATACATGTCGTGTACCCACCTCAGGGATGTGTCAGGTGTGGAGACCATGATGTCTCAGCACCAGAACCTGAAGGCCAAGATGGAGGCCAAGAGCAAGGTGTTCACCCAGTGCATAGAGACCGGCAAGATGCTCCTGGCTGCCTGCAATCCTGCATCTGAAGAGGTACCATAAACACGCCTGGAAAACTTTAAACATAGAAACATAGACAAACACACGCACGTGCACACACACAGGTAGGGATGCACAATACCACTTTTTTTGAAAACCAATACAAGTACAAGTACATTAATGTCTGTACTTGCCGATACCGAGTACCGATAACGATACTTTGACCCCCAACATACAATGAAAGCCTGTTTTTTATCCACCTGCGATATTTGTTTTATTATCCATTTCCATGTAAGATGTAAATGTTAGTAAATGTATGAAGCAGCACTTTTTTTGCATGCTGCTTCCAAGTCAACAGAACGTGACGAGACGTTGCGTTGTTTCTTGTAATAGCAGTATCGGTGATAGGTATCTACAATTATTTGACGAGTATGAGTACGAGTATGATTATAATGAGCAAATATCGGGGCCGATACCAATATCTGTATCGGTGCATCCCTAAACACAGGCTTATCGCTTACACTTATAAATCAGCATCATTCTCTCATCGTCTCCCTGCATGTTTGTTTCTCAGGTGAAGGAGAAGCTGGATCATGTGATGGCCAAGCAGAAAGATCTGAATGACCGATGGGACCTGCACTGGGAGAAACTGCAGAATAGTAAGCACTACACACACACACACACACACACACACACACACACACACACACACACACACACACACACACACACACACACACACACACACACACACACACACACACACACACACACACAGACACATACACACGCGGGCGCACACACGCACACACACACGCACAGGCACAGTCAGCTGCACTACTTTGTGGAATACCAGCATGTGTGCTGATTCGTTTTCTTTATAGATAACAATATAAAGGACATAGGTACTGTAGATATTGTATTTGAGGCTATGATGCTTTTACAACAGATATGGACCACATTCATCTTCCATTCTTGCTGTGTTGTGAATCCACCCATTGTTATGCCCTGACTGTCAATGCACATGTTATATTTTTTATTTTGTTTTACCTGTACCCATGGCTATAAATTAACATTTTACATCACTAGTAGATCACTAAAAGTAGATTCTATGCTCCAAAACTTTTTTTTTTTTTTTTAACAGCAATTGCCCTGTTGACGGATGTTAATTTAGAGCCCTGCCTGTAATACTATTCTATAGTATAATATTTTGTGATGTCCTCCTTTCTGTTAGTTAGATCACCCAGCTTTTACAGCAGATTGCATCAGCTGTTACTACTGTTGTTGTGTACAAACTAAATGAATGTGTCTTGACCATTCACTTGCTCTCTCTCTCTCTCTCTCTCTCTCTCTCTCTCTCTCTCTCTCTCTCTCTCTCTCTCTCCTAACAGCGCAACAGAGACTTCAGGATGCCCAGAGGCTTCAGGCCGAGAGGGCGTGGCTAACGTCCAAAGAGCCAATGATCAGCCCCGCCAGCCCGCGGGATACGCTGGGCGGGGCTGCAGGGTCGGGAGGAGCCGACGAAGTTGAGGCTCTGATTCGCCGGCACGAGGCGTTCCGGAAGGCCGCAGCCACATGGAAAGAACACTTCAGCTCCTTGAGACAGGTGCATTGTTGTTTGTATTAAGCTGGGTGCCAAAGGACTCAAAGGTGGAGTTACCATAAGAGCTTTTGGTAACACTTTATTTTAGGGATACATCTATTAGCACTAATACATACAATGTTAATGCCTGCATAAGTAACTTGTACTAAGGCATGTACTAAGCAAACGCTAAGGCCTACTAGGTCCTTACTAAGGTTAAATTGGTAATAAATCCCTTATTGTGCATGCACAAGACATTTCTGAATAACAAATTGCCTAACAAATGTTTGATTTTGCTTTGCACATGCCTTACAAGTTACATTGTATGTACTAGTGCCAGTACATTGTATGTATTAGTGCTAATAGATGTATCCCTAAAATAAAGTGTTACAGAGCTTTTTACATTGGTTGGTTTGTTGGTTTGTTGGTTTGAACAGATTTCAGTGACATTGTCAGGATAATAAGATAAGATAGGATAAGATAAGATAAGATAAGATAAGATAAGATAAGATAAGATAAGATAAGATAAGATAAGATAAGATAAGATAAGATAAGATAAGATAAAACTTTATTGTCTGTTACACATGAAATAGAAAATGAGGATAGCGTTATAATCTAGCTTAACATTTAACAATTCCCCACACTAATGTGTATTGTCTATTAAGTTTCTATTAAGTCCTGGCAATTCACTCACCCACTGATCTCTCCACCTCTCTACCTCCTCCTACTGCCTGTCCTCCACACACAGGCGGAGAAACTGAAGGAGGAGAAGAGCCGTCAGCAGTCCACCTCGTCGCTCCTCAACAGGCAGATGTTCCCCCTCTCCTGCCTGATGCCCAGCTCCTCCTCCTCCTCCTCCTCCTCCACACCCTTCCGCCAGAGCCTCCAGGACCAACTCGACATCAAGTCGGGCCCAGACATCCCCCAGCTGGCGGCCCAGTCCCTGGCCCAGCGGCTGGGCGCCACCATGACGGGCGGTGGTGGCTCCACGGGCCCCATGGGTGGAGGTTCGCCGTTGGGCAATATGGGTGGCTCGCCACTGGGCTCCCTGGGGGGCTCACCGCTGGGCACCATGGTTGGTGGTGGTGGCGGTGGTGGTGTTGGTGTTGGTGGTAGTGTCTACAACCCCGTCATGAATGGTTCGTCCTACCACGGCCTCAGCCACCAGCAGCAGCTTGGTGTGGGTGTGGGCGTGGGTATGGGTGTGGGTGTGGGTGTAGGCCCCGTGATGGACAACCAACAAGGCTACCATGTGCTGGCTCATCAGGCCCAGCAGCTGGCAGTGGACGGCTCCAGTTACATGGGGCTGAACCAGCACCAGCAGGGCCTGATGGGGGTGGACAGCTCGAGCTACCAGGGGCTGAACAATCCTGGGATGGCAATGGCAGGGGTAGCGGCGGGGGTGGTACCCGGTGCCGGGATGATGGCTGGGGTGCCTGGTGGGGTGGTGGTGGTGGTGGTGGCCGGTATGGGCATGGCGGGGGGGGTCGGAGGGCTTCCTGGGGCCATGGTGGCGGGCATGGGTGCGGCGGCGGCGGGCATGGTGCCCCAGGACGCCAAGATGGCGTACGCCTGGCAGCACCTGAAGGCCGACTGCATGCAGCCCAAGCTGAACCACATCCACAAGGCCGTGCCCGCCCTCCTGGAGGCCCACCAGGCCCAGCAGCAGGCGCAGCAGGCCGCCCTGCAGCAGGAGGGGCAGCCCATGAGCGGGATCCACCCGGGCATCCACCCCGGCATCGGCATCGACGGCCTGGAGCTGCTGCACGGGCGGCTCCAGAGGGACCCCCGAGGCAGCCGCTCGGACCCCCAGATGGACCACCTGCGGCGGGAGCGCGAGTACAGGCTGGGCCGGCAGACCTCCAGCGAGCAGGAGATCCAGGCGCGGCTCAACGAGCTGCCAATGATCGTCAGGCAGGAGCGCTACCGCCGGCGGCTGGAGCGGCAGTCGTCCAGCGAGCAGGAGCAGGCCAGCGGGCAGCCGAGCGACAAGGAGTCCACCGGCCGCGAGTCCGTCGAGAAGAGGAGTGGGACTGGGTGAGGCTGGCACTCCTGCATTTTACGTTACAATGCATTTGGTGGACGCTTTTTAACCAAAGCGACTTACAATTGAGGACATATAGTAATCATTACTAGCCAACATTACTAGCAACAACAAGTGTAGATGCTATATAGGGTTAATTAGCACAGGGTTAAGTGGAGTACAGACACACATACACATCATGCCATACATTTGGTTATTTAAGTTTTTTCTTGGATTTTCATGTAGGGCTGCACAATGAATCGATAATAATCAACAATCACTCTTTGATCACTCTTTTTAATCGTGATCGAATGAAATGAACATCTTTACAACAGCTAATTGGTCTTTCATATGGCAACGGACAGCAATTACATTCACTAATGCCTATGTTTGTTGTTGATGTTGTCTTACCTCTATACCAAGGAAGATGTGTGAGCATTTGGTCTGTCCTCTGTCTGTCTGTATGCTTGTCATAGAGAGTAAAGAGTAAAGAAAAGAGTCATAATGTATCTTGAAAAGGCAAAACGTTGTTTAGCTCACTAAAAAGCCGAATTTGGGAAGGGGGGGTGTTGAACAGTTTCGTTGTCTTCCTTGCATTTGTATGGCCTCAAGTCATGTTGTCACATGGTATGTGCCACACATAAGACAGAAACACTACATACCTGAATGTCCATGATAGTTTAGCCGAATCTGGTAGAGATAATGCCAAATGAACAATACAGTTAGCCTAGCGAGCTAAACCCCTACAGAGGAGAGCAAGTTCAATTTGCGGCCACTAGGGGCGTCTAGATTTCTAGGCTACAATACAGTGGGAATATTTGTGGGTATTATAGAAATGAGTGACATGACATCTTCCTCAATGCCAGCTAGTAACAGTTTACTTGTCATTCTTACATAGAAACACCCCCCCCCCCCCCAGACAAAGTTACGTAACACAGTGGGGGACATGATAACATTACAGAAAATAAGAGTAGAAATTCCCACATGATAGAATTCAGTCTTAATACAGTATCTCCATAACATAACATCTCTATAACATAATATACGTATTGCTTTGTCTACATTTTGTTGTGGTTAATAAGTGTAAATGGATAGATGGACGCCTATTTCTCGGACAGGACAAAAAGACCTAGAAAAGAAAAAGTGTTTGTAACTTGGTAGATTTTGCAATATTGTGCTGGACAATTTTTGGATATTTTTCTTTTGCATAATGTGAAACTGAATGTCTACAATTTTTATTCCTGTTGATTTAATTTCAGAGAGAAACGCTCTAATGTACAATGTACAATGGCAGAGATCGTTGAGCAGGTTCAAGAAAGAGAGGCTGCACATGTAAGTACAGTATACAGTTAAGAAACACATATGCTATAAATATAGTAGAGTAGAGTAGAGTAAATATGTTAATATGTTTACCTGTTTATTTATAGGAGTCTTTGCAGGCCGTACGTACATACATACAATGTACAATGTACATACAATGTATGTACAATCTACATACAATGTACACACAATATGTACATGCAATACATACCGGTACATGTTCATAGTACAGCATGCACTGTGCAAAAAAATATAATATCTAAAATTCTAAACATATACATAATGATTTAAATAAATTGTAAACAATTTCACAATAATCCAATTTCCTAGGCCCGTGGCGAGACGTACCGCCCCCCTAGTGTACTTTCAGCGCCCTGTGGCCGAATGGACCGCCCACGAGCAAGGGACCGACCCAAACCGCGGCGGAGGCCGAGGCCCAAAGAACCAGAAGAGACCACCCGACGCTCTCGCTCGGCGCCGGCCCAGTCGCCCGTGGTGCCCGCCATTCCCAGCCACACGGTCAGCGCGGAGGGCTTCATCTACCGCAAGCACGAGCCCGAGGGGGCCGACAAGAGCCCCAACAGGTAACGGCATCCAGCACACACCTGGCAGACATTACACTTAGCTGAGGGCTTCCGCACATTGGCTCCGACAAAGTGCTGAGCACTGCTCCGCAAAAGTTAAATTCCATTGTTTTCAATAGAACCCCGCAAACCGTGTCAATGGGCGGTGCCGACAAAATAGAAATCGTCTACAATTGCTATCCGACCCCGGCGAATGTCCGTGGACATCGGCGCCGCTCATTGACTATCAATGCTACATTCGTGTGAAACTGGGTTTGGGGGTCGGAATTGCGAAAGTGCTCCGCAGTGTTGTCGTAGCCAATGTGTGCGGCAGTGTGGCCCGGGGTTAGGAGCCTTGCTCAACTTTAGACATGGAGGTTGGAAGGGATTAGTAAGGCGGATTGAATCTGCAACCCTATCTACAGTCCCATCTCCTTAACCATTAGGCCATGGCTACCACATCACCTGTCAGTCAAACATCTGAGAGAGATAGGCCTACATACAGTAGCATATAAACACACTACATCAGTAAATGCGCATGTATTGTTCAGTTAACCTTTCAGATTGTTCGGTTAAAAATATTGTGCAACTTGAGTGCCCTGGTTTGAATCTAATTTAAAAGTGCACCAACAAACTATTTTTTCACGAAAAAATCCTGGAATACCTGGTTTTCGAAGCTACAAGCCAATACCATGTGTTTGTTGTTCTAACCATACATTTGATTTGTCTGATTCTCCTCAATACAGATTGTATGCTATGTACTATATATGTATTTGTTGGGTTGTGACTTCTGAATCCAGGTGGCCCCTGATCAGTGTTGCCAGATTGGGCTGTTTCCCGCCCAATTGGGCTGCTTAGGATGGCAGTGTGCGGGTAAAAATGGCATTTATCAGAAAAACCTGCCCAATTTTTTGCCATAGAAATCAATAGAATTGGGCGGGACTTAGTGCTTCGAGGCAGGTTTTGAGCATATTTTGGGCTGGAAATCATCAGCCTCATCTGGCAACCCTGCCCCTGATGACCGGCAGTTTCACAAACCTTTGTAAAATAGGAGGGAAAAAAAAACAAAACGAGAATGCAAAGTAACAGAGGTAACGGTCCTGGAATCAGACAGTAAAAACCCTACCCTGTTTTACTTCTAACAAAGATGACTTAACTGATGATTAGCGGATCTACAGTGCCTGTCTTGAGCGTCCAT
Organism: Engraulis encrasicolus; assembly: GCF_034702125.1. Lineage (NCBI taxonomy): Eukaryota > Metazoa > Chordata > Actinopteri > Clupeiformes > Engraulidae > Engraulis > Engraulis encrasicolus. The sequence goes on along the minus strand of NC_085863.1, from coordinate 16,180,600 downwards.
TGTGTGGTCATCCAATTCAGAGCTGGGGTGCATTTCTCGAAAGTGTAGTTGTTAGCCAATTAGCAACTTTGGTAGTTGTGTCATGGGAAATTGCATCGCAAACACCAAAGTAGCTAACATAGTTAGCAATTATGGTTTCGAGAAACGCACCCCTGAGCTGGTTGGATTACATTTGTAAGGTTTTTACTTTCTGATTGGATTCATACCTCTGCTAAAACGAAACGAAGAAATAAAAAAAAAAACAACGCCTCTGGGGAGGAACGATGTAGAGGAGACATCTATCACCTCAAACTACCCCCCACCCCACTAGCAAAAAAACCTCTAGCATAAACCCAGCGCAAAGCAAATAGAGCAGGGATAACAGCCCTAGCAGCTAGCGAAGACACATGGCAGCTCTGGGCTGCGTAATTGTGCACAGGCTTCAGTCCTGACAGGCGGAGACGAGAGAAGTGGGGCAGCAAGTGGGGCCCGTAAGGAGGGCCACAGGGGGACTAGGCTACTTCTCCCAAGCAGGCCTGCAGACGGGGGTGTGGGGGGCTGGGTTTGCCCAAGCATTTTGGGCTAGAGTTGAAACTGAACGTGTAAACATTGTGTTTTTTGTACATTTTCTTCTGATTCTTCACTGAGGGTGACTGACTAGTCACCAGATCTCCCACTTTTTCAAGCGTGGGACTGTTTCTGATTTTCCAGGGGAAGTCCATATGTTTTTTTAAAGGTCTGTCTCTGATGAAGCATGTTCGCACACATAAAATACAATTGTTATCCCCTGTTTTTGGATTGTAAACAATCCTTTTTTCAATAACATTGACTCTAGAACTGTGAGTGCCCCAAATGTTTGTTTGTTTTTTGTCACTCAGATATCTGTTCTCTCACTGCCTCTGACTATGGAGTGCTTTGGCAGTAAATACTGTGGTAGTTACACCAGGAAGAACTGCCATTTTTGTACCTTAAATTTGAATTTTAAAACTGTGTCCTAATCATCTGCCATTGGAATCTATGGCAGCCAACAGAACCAGAACCAGAACCAGGTAAAAAGTTGTAAAAGTCCACACAATGATTCATGAGAGTCCCATGGTTCTTTTCACAAGGCTTCAGGTCGGCGCACCAACACCTGTAGCTCCATCATCTGGAGCGAAAACAAAAAGGTACACTTGTGCATGTGACTTTGAACAATGTTCAAAAACTTGGTATCGCTGGAATCCTTCCGTCACGCCAAGTTGGCTAATTAGCTGCCTTTCCTGATAGTGCTAATTAACTAATACTTGCTGGCAGTTGTGCACTGTGCTGACAAAATCCACTCTGCTAACATAGCTAATATTTGTTAGCAGTTACGCTAATAACAGTAAACATGCTGAAATGCTTAGGCCCCTGAGCAAACGTAGGTGGACTAATATTTGTTAGCATGTATGCCAACAATGCTAACAATGCTATGTATGCCAAATGTGCTAAAAAGCAATGTGCTTTCAGTGCTACTTAGCCAATGGTTGTTAGCATGTATGCTAACAATGCTGACTGTGCTCATGATGCTAAAATGTTAGGTAAATAACAGTGTTAACTGTTACTTAGCTAAACTAGCTAGCAGTGGCCATGCCAGCTTAGCAGAGGTGCTGGCGATTGTGCTTAAAAAATGATGATGCAAAATATGGAAAACGTTATTACACACACTTGGCTGTTGTGTTTTAATGAGTATGCAAAGAATGCTAATTATGCAAAAATGCTGAGAAGGTCGGGTCCAGTTTATGGTATTTACATTTTGTAATTTACACTAATGATTTAAACTGGATGTAAAGATGGCAAAACCAAAAAATGTCTATCAGTGGAATCCTCAACAAAGTAAACGTTTTAAAGAGAAAAACCCTATGTTGTCAGCCTCAGCACATTTGTTTCGAGGATCACAAACCTTGGTGTATGCAAGCTCCTGTTTGGCATTTTCTGCTTGAATGCAGTCTAGTTTCTCAAATCCATTTTAGAGAAGTCTCAAAAAAGCTTGTCCTTGGAAAAAAAAAATGAGGACAGCTAAGTGTTAAAAAAACAAATGACATGGCAAAACATTCTACTCCAACACCAACACCCACTCCCACCTCTTACCACTCACTCGCACACACACACACGCACACACACACACACACACACACACACACACACACACACACACACACACACACACACACACACACACACACACACACACACACACACACACACACACACACACACACACACACACTACCTCCCTCAGGCAGGCACGAAAAATACAGTTACCCCACATTTTACATACCTATGCTAGAGTTAGCCATTTCACTTCTCTACAAAGAAAGGCAGAGTCATTTCCCACACAGGAAGGGGAGGGGTAACGCATCAGTAGGCCTACTTATAGTGTGTGTGATATGTACTCCCTCCTCTGGTTAGAAGACGCATTGCAGTGCACCCTGCATTTTTTTTCTCACATTTTCAGTTACATGCCTATTATCCCAATGAATGTACTGTAAGCAGAGACATCAAAAGTAAAAGTAAAACAATAAATGAAAAACACAGTTTCCTTCCAACGCAAGTAACTTACCCAAGTAACCAGTAGACGTGTGTACTTGTCTTATGATCAGCAGACTGTGTGCTGCTTGCATCAAATGTGCAGTGGGTTCTTGTTGGGTTTTTAGGGGTTTTCAATAACAACACATTCTATTTACCTCATTCGGTACATCAGTAAATAGTGTAACAGCTATGTAAGATAATGTGCTGCTGTTGTACTTACACCATACATTTACTTTTACTTTTACTTTTGACACCTCTGTCTTTATTATGTATACAAAAATATATGCAGTAGTACACAGATACACCATCCATGGCTCATCCTTTTCAGAACACATTATTACCAAAAATGTATTTCTTGGCACATTTTTTCTTACCCTTGTTGTATTTGACAATGGTGCTCAATTCAGTTATTTGATTGGTGCTCAGTTAATGACAGTTATGCGCTCTATTTATAAACCGGTAGTACTTATTTAGTCAAATCCGGACAATACGTTATGCCTTACAAAATGTTTGACACGCAGTTTGAGACCCAAAATCACACACTCATCGCTTGCATAAACTTGTGATCCAGACATTTCCTGTGTCGTCATACATTGATGATGTTGTGTGACGTAATGCAAAACACTGACTTGATGTTTCTCATTTTGTGTGTCCCCACAGCAAGTCTTGGATGTACCTGTTCTGCATTCTGGCCAAGGGAGAGCTGTCCTTCTACAAAGACCCGCGCTACACCGCCACCACATATAACGAAGAGGCTCCCGTCAGCCTTAACGGCTGTACCTGTGACACCACCAACAAATACAAGAATAAGAAATACGCCTTCACGCTAAAGTGAGCACAAAGTCAAACACACAAACTATAAAATGGCATGGCAAAAAATACGTTGTGTCAATTTCTGTATTTGTCCTAACCAACACACCATTACCTTAAGCTTAAAGGTGCATTGTGCAAGATTTTTAGTTGTTTATTTCCAGCATTCATGTTACCCATTCACTAATGTTACCTTTTTCATGAATACCACCACCATCAAATTCTAAGCATTCATTATGATTGGGAAAATTGCACTTTTCATATATGAAAAAGGGAATCTTCTCCATGGTCCGCCATTTTCAATATCCTGTAATATACATTTTTAGCTTCAAAAAATGACTGTACTTTGCCCATACTAGTAAATATTAGTTTATTACTTTGTAAATATTCATGAAAAGATCATATTTGGCCATAGGCAGCGCAAGTTCAATGAGCTGCATACTGTAGTTGCAGTACCTACTCTGGCCACATCCTACACAGTGCACCTTTAACACATGTTCTTCATTCTTTGTGAAATAAATGCTATGCAAGATCACAGAGCAGCACCACTGAAATTAATACATATACATAGCAGTGGTGTAGTCTATGTAGAACGCGGGTATACCCACTTCGAAATGTCAGGGATTTCAGTATACCCACTTAAAATTGATTGATCCATTATTTTGAATAGCACAAATATATACAGTATACCCACTTCAAAAAATGCTCAAATATACAGTATACCCACCAGTAAAAAGTAGACTACACCACTGATACATAGCCATACTAGACTGTCCGACAAGTTCATTCATGCATACATAGGGACCTGCATAGTGAACTGCATTATTTTGTCCCATATACTGTACGTATATTGCAAATTGTACTGTGGTGAATGGATGAGGATTTCAGATGTAGTATTGTAGTACTCAGAGTTGCAGAGTAGGCAATTTTTTGTCCTTAAATTTAATATGGCTAGTTTTTCCAGTAGTTTGTCCGCTAATATTGCTAGAAATCCACAGGATGGCAAATACCCTACATCTATAAAATGCAATCCATCTCTAACAATTCTGTTTTTTTTTTCTCATTTGTTAAGCCCTTTGAGTTGCATCCCTTGTATGATACAGTGCTATACAAATACAACTATTATTATTATTATTATTATTAAAGCTGTTAGCTGTAACCGCAGAGATACACCAGCGACGACGCGATTCAAGCGACAGAGTGCAGCAGCAAGCGATACGAGAGACTGAGGAGACTAGAGTATGTCCGTACAGGCAGAAGGCAAAGCATTCAAGCATTCCCATTGGCTGTGGTCACTGACCTCTATACAGTCATTGGCTGTCGCGGCTTGTCGCCGAACCGCGTCATAAAAAGTTGAAAAGATTTCAACTTCAAATTGTCGCGCTCGTCGCGCAAATCGCTCTAGTCTCCAGAATCGCTTTTGTCTCTCGACTCAATACAAAGTCAATTACTTCCGTCGCTCGACTCGCTCAGATCGCCGCTGGTGTATCTCTGCGGTTAAGCTGTGGATTTCCCATTTGTATTCAATGTCCCTTTTGTCTGTGACCCCCCTCCAGTACCTCCGCGACCCCCCTGGGGGGTCCTGACCCCCAGTTTTGGAATCACTGACGTATGATACTTGTATGATATCCATCATGTAGCCAGGCCAGGCCCTCCTAGTGACGCAACGCCTTAGTCAGGCCAAGAGCAATGTAAATATCGTTTCTGATCTCCCGAAAAATCGGGAACTCCACCCACTTTGTCGGACACCAGTCAACCAGTTGCAAACCTAGGGAGACGGGTCAACCATACCGTTTGGGAAACGTTAATTGTTGTGCTCTTGGTCAGACCAGGTCTTGGAGAGATTTGAAAGTCGATGATAATCAAGGTACCTACCCATCATGATACTCGTCTCTGGACCAGCACTTATCAGCTCTGCTCTATTTCCCTTTTACAGAATCCCAAATTCGCCTGACCAGCTTTTAATGGCCAAGGATGAAGTAAGGACACTTTTTATTCTCATCGTACCGTGTGTGTGTATGTGTGTGTCTGTGTGTGTGTGTGTGTGTGTGTGTGCGCATGTGTGTGTGTGTGTGTGTGTGTGTGTGTGTGTGTGTGTGTGTGTGTGTGTGTGTGTGTGTGTGTGTGTGTGTGTGTGCACGTGTGTGTGTGTGTGTGTGTGTGTGTGTGTGTGTGTGTGTGTGTGTGTGTGTGTGTGTGTGTGTGTGTGTGCGTGTGTGCGTGTGTGTGTCTGTTGCGTGCGTTTCTGTCATGAATTTGAATGATACAGTAAGTAGACATCCTTGGAATGGACTTAATTTCTTTTAAAGAAAAATGCATTTTCTTTCATTCTAAAATACAACTCATGACTGATATGAATAGAGTAAGAGAGGAAGAGGGCTGATGTGATGCCTTGTCATAGAGCTCGAAAGTGACGTCACTTCCCCCGATTTCATGGGACCTCAACAGCGTTTTTAGCCGAAAATCGTACGTGTAGCATGTAATCCAATGGCGGTATTAAAATGATATTTCGATCCCCTTCGAGTTGTTCCACGAGCTCCATATATGTTGTTTCTGATATTTTTGCTTAATTTTTCGTACGAACCCCACAGTTTTTAGAAAGCTGTGTTTCTTCACATTTTTCATGCCGACGGCCTCGGAACAAAACATTGATACTTCTGCATGAATAATCTTTATCTAGCCTCTTAAACAGCATATTTGTAGCCCAGCGCATATCATGACTGAGATCAGAAGATATTTACTCGCTACCATGTTGTTAGATGGTCAGCTTAGGTCCCGTGAAACGCGGAACTAAGGGGCGGGACTTTCGAGCTCTATCTCTGACGTCATCTCTTCTTCTTCTCTTCTGCTTTTCCCCTCCCAGGATGACTTCAAGAAATGGGTATCCGGCATCAACGACTCGGTGAAGGAGCACGAGGACATCGCCAAATGGGAGAAGACCTCCGCCGGAGAGCCGTCGGAGCAGCAAGGGGGCCGCTCGGAGGGCGCCGATCGCTCGGAGGGCCGTTCCGAGGGCAGGTCCGAGGGTCGTTCTGACGGCAGGTCCGAGGGCAGGTCGGAGGAGGGCCTGGACCGCTCGGAGCGAGCGGACGGCTCGGAAAAGGCCGACGGCTCGGAGAAGCTGGACCTGTCGGAGCGTCTGGAGGGCCGTGATCGCGGGTCCAGCACGTCCGGCCGAAGCAAATGATACATAGTCTACTTGTGTGAGAGGATATCCATCTACCAGTCAGTCAATCTATCTATCGATCGATCTATCTAGCTATCTTATCTATCTGTCTGTCTGTCTGTCTATCTGTTTGTTTGTTTGTTTATTTATTTATTTATACCTCCCCATCCGTTCATCCACCCAGCCATCTACCTGAGTAGACATAAAAGAGGAAGGTTTGTTTTGAAGATTTTATTCCTCTTTCTGTCTCTCTCTCTTGCTTTTTGTTCCACTATTCAACCTTCTCTCCCTATGGTATGTCGAAGCCCTACCACCCCCACTCGAACTCTCACAATTCAGCTCTCCTTGTTTGAATTCCTGCCCATGAGTGGGTGTGTAACGTGTGTGTGTCCACATCATAATAAGCTAACTATGGGTATACATACATCACTTGGTATGACCACTCAGTATTTCTAGGTATGCTCCTCTGAAGTCTGTTCAAGATCTTTTACAGATGATGAAGAACCCCAAAATGCAGGAAAAAGAAAAAAAACACTTTTGTTTTTGTTTTTTTCAGGAGCAGTGTATACACGTGTTGCTTTAAACTGTCCTGTGATGTGGAGTGTGACATCTAGAGTTTTTCAGAGTCTCTCTTTTTTTCTTTTGACGAAGTCTTTCTCTCAGTGTACATGGGTTAAACAGATTTGCATCTTTCACTGATACTGAAGCCACTAAAACTCTCTCTCTCTCTGACACACACACACACACACAAACACACACACACACGCACACACTATACACACACTCTCTCTTTCACACACGGCCTTGTGATAAGACAAACCCATACGTAGCATGTGTCTACCCACTCTACACGATGAAAAAAAAACAACAACAACAACAACAACAGAATGCTATTACATCACGGAAACCAAAATGATCAGCTTCATCTCCATTTCTTTTCTAAGATCATCTAAAAAAAACAGAAGATTCCAGAGGTTTGCAGTGCAGTACACACATTGTATAATTGTAGCAGTGTATTTATTCTTATTTATACTACTACTACTACTACTACTACTACTGTACTACTATTACACCTCAGTAAAGGGCCGAACTGCACTGGTGTAACATACATGTACGTACGTTAATGAGAAGGAGGGGGAGCTTCAGATCTGTATGAGCCCTCTGTAGTGTCTATGTCCTGGGTTTGCCTATTCCGTCTCCGCCAAAAAAAAACCCTAAATGTCGGGGTAGTCTTTCGTCTTAAAAGGAGAGGTTGTCTTTTTCGGACACAGTTCTGCCACCCCGTGCTTCAACATTGAGCATTGTTGCTTTTCCAGTGAATTTACTGTACGGGGGGGAGTCAAACACAAAGCGAGAATAATGTACTAAATGTCCTGCGTGTAAGGGAATCATACTATCGCCACAGCATTAATTAGAATATTGTAACACAAGTGCGATCAGAGCATTCAAGATAGATCACAATAATGAATCGTAAACCATTATAAGTAGATTAATGTTTCCTACTTGGGCAGTTTTTGGGTTTGTCCCAAGCTGTCTTTGGATTGTACTAGTGAGACGGTGTACTAGCAAATATAGTGGAACCAGACGTGAGTTTGTCTGTGAGCGTGTAATGCTTCACGCGACAACTCACCGGTGCATATGCTTGTGTACATTTGTGTGTACATGTGTATGTTCATGTTGGCACTAATGTTTGTGCGAGTGTGTGTGTATGTGTGTGTGTGTGTGTGTGTGCGTGTGCGTGCATCTGTGTTTGTACACTAGTAAATCCAAGCCTACAAGCTGCAGTCAGTTGACAAACTAACCTCATATCTTCTCTTTGTTTGGGGGGTGGGGAAAAGAACACAGAAACTAGACGCACTCATACATACACCATCTGGATGACTGCATTCAGTAAATTATAAAAAGTTCAGTCATCTCAGATTAAAAAGTTGCATTCACTACAGGGAAAAAAAAGCTCTTCGCTCACCCAACACTGCTTTTCAGGTTTTTTCGTCACAATTTTTTTACATCTCGTAGCTAAACCACTGGTCAGTTGTAATCCGACGCTGTGGCCTGAATTGTCTCATTAACACTCACTGCATGTCAGTGGGGTTAACTGTTTATTTTTGTTGTTTGTTTGTTTGTTTGATTGATTGATTGTTTATTTGTTTGTATTTACGGCGTTGATGGAATTCAATTCAAGTTGCTGCTTCCATTGTGTGTAAGACGTCTTATGGCGTCACTTCTCTGTCTTGCTATCAGGGCATGAATGTCTGCTTTCTCTCTCTCTCTCGCTCTCTCTCTCTCTCTTTCTCTCTCTCTCTCTCTATCTATCTCTCTTCGGCCACTACTGTGGCCATCTTCCTGCCTGCCAGTACTTTTCAAGATGTATGTAATTTTATTCTTTGTTTTATGCATTTTACTTATTTTATTTCATGGGGCGAAATGAATGTCTCATGGTGGACTCATCAGCAATTGGTGTGAGTTATACACACACACACACACACACACACACACACACACACACACACACACACACACACACACACACACACACACACACACACACACACACACACACACACACACACACACACACACAAAAGAGCCAGTGTCATTTCTTAAACCTTGGAACACAAAACACAGAAGTTGAGAGAAAAGGCGAACAACTTCACCCTTACCATTGCATGATGGTTGTTTGCATTATATCGCACTGATACCCAGCCCATTGTTTTTGTTCTTTAATATTCTATAGATTGCGTCTCCAGTCCAGTCCAGTCCATTTTTGAGGCACATGTTTTTCCTCTAAAGGTTGGTGTGGCGTATTTGCAGGGGGGGGGGGGGGGGACTACATTCACACAAAACGCACCAAGGTGTTTACCTCTATTCGATATGACCAACATGAAATGGCACCCAAATTTATGTCAAACACACGCTACATTGCCATAACGTGCATCACATGGTGAGCGTGTCCATTTCGTAATGGGTGTGCAAACTAATAGAGAGCTACCACGTGTCTAGAAATGTATAAATGGAGCTGAAATAATACAGTATGTGAAATCACTAATTAATGTTGCCAATTACGGAACTGCAGCCTTAAAAGACTTCTTTTGGTAAACATGTATTCACTCAAGAAGAGATACAGTGTGTGTTAAGACAATTCAGTACATACTGTACGTACTGTATGTATATCAGTTGTAAATCACATCACAATCCCCCTTGCAACCACTGCAGTCACAACACTAGACTGCTTTTTTTTTCAAAAGAAAGTAAACCTAACACAGCGCTTTTAAGAAAATGAATTTTAAAGATGATGTCTTTTTTTGACTACTGTTACGGCCACTTTTGCTGCTATGGGCTTTGTATGCGTGTTGTTCACTCCCAAAATGTGGCGAAACCAAACACTGCATCTCCACCACGCGGGGAAAGGAAAGGCGGGGGTCTGAGATGGCCTGTATTGTTTGTCAGCCAGCCAGCACACTTCACCCTATAGGTTACACTTAGACGAAGAGACACAGCACTGTAGCCTGCCACCAATAACACCCAATAGGCACCATTGGTGATAGAGGAGCACTAGTTACGAGAAACACCAGTGAAACCCTTTAACAGCGATCACACATACAGTACGCAAAGCAAGTCGTAAGTACGTACGTATGTATATCACATAGACTGCTGTAATCAGACATACTGTAGTTGAGGAATGTACAGAGTTCAAGTAACCGACTATGTCATCTCTCTCTCTCTCTCTCATGTCCTCTGTGCTTTTGGCATAGCAGCTTCGGACCCCTCACCTTCTTCCTTGTGATACTGAAATTACAAACAAGCAGCCATAATAATCAGAAGCTTCTCCAACCAAATTGGCATTTACAGAACTGTTGAAGAAAGCAGGTACCCTGAAAAGGTGTGCTGCCCATACTATGCCCTTAGAGGAAGACAGAGAGAGAGAAAGAAAGAGAGGAAGGGGGGCGGGGAGAGAGAGAGTCTTGACACAAAGGAGTAGGCCAGGGGATTCTCCATGTCTTTCTCTTTCATAAGGCAGTGCTCACCGCAGAGGTGTTAGTCCTAGTTTTCCACACACAAAAAAAAAATTCCAGGGAAAGGACTCGGAGTCCTTCACCGGAACGCTCTCCTGGTGTCTCACAGGACAGTCGCCGCGATTGGCAACGGAGAATCTCATTATAAATTGAGGTCACCAGAATTACCTAGGGGACGTCCGTCCTACCCCCTATTTCCCACACAATATGACAGTGTCTCTGCAGTCACTTCCTTGCTACCCTCGACCCCCCCCCCTTTTTTTTCCAAAACCCCACCTCCCATATGAACCCCCCCCAGCTGCAATGGCTATGAGATGCGAATCAATCACAAGTTGATTAATTAATGTCAACTGAAGGGCTGGTCTTTGAAAAAAATGTATGAAAAAATAAAAAGCAATTATTTGTGTTCTGTTGTGGGTGCGGGCGGGGAGGTTAAAAGTTTAAGACATTTTCATGCTGTGACGACATCTGGATCCCTTCACTAGTGTACAGTGTGTTATATATTGGTATAAAATGAATTATTTTTATGCAGTATTCTGTAGCTCTAACTCTGTTGACAAAGTATTGATCTAAAGTGAATATTTAAATAAAAAAGAGAATAATACTATTGTCACCCAGGCAACTGCACAGGGCAGAATGCAATTGTACTCTATGGAAGTGATGAATGTGAAAGAATGTGACCATGAATGGAGGAGCGGGATATTATGGGATACATATACGAGGACACTCATGCGACCTGTTTGATTTCTTTGCACCTACACACTGCCTGTCTCTCCATTGCGCTGTGGCGAAGCAGGGTTTATGAGAACGCCTGACATATGTATATCTAGTATTGCACAACTTTTGCACAGCTCCATGTGTGTGGTTTTGCTTTTGTTTTTTTGTTTTCTTGTTTTTTTGTTGTTGTTCCCAGGATTTGTCATTCAAAAAAAAAATATATATATATAAAAGTGACTGACTTTAACAGAGACAGTGGAGAGGGGCGGGGCAAGTCAAGTGATGATAGAAGGTGGCCTCTGCCATTGGCTGCTGCTACAGTACATTATTGATTGAGGATGTCCCCTTCCCCCCCCCCCCCCCCCTCTCTCTCTCTCTCGCATCCCGCCCACCCTACCAACAACCCACTCAGCAATCATCCATGTCTGTCTGTCTATTGTACACATGGCCTGCTGATGTTGATGAAGTATGTAGAGGAGTTAGGTTGGGCAGGGCAGGGCAGGACGGGACGGGGCAGGACAGGACAGGACGGGGGAGGCTCCATGTGAACTAAGTGACTTCCTTGAGCAATGGCTCAACACCAATACAGACAAACTGGAGCAACCATGTGAAACCAACCAACCACGTGTACGTAGTAATAAAAAGGCTACCCGATTCTCCCCCCAAGAACGTCTTCGACATTAAAAAGCACAATGTTCTCCCCTCCAAAAAAATACACAAAGAAAAAAAATATATAAATAAGTAAGATTTCAACATCACACTGGAAGTGTGGAAACAAATGGATGATCAGCGTCGTCCTATCACAGACTCTAAGCCCTTCCCCCCCTGTACTGTACGTACGTACGTATGTTGTGTTTTTTATTTTATTTATGATTCACTCCAGACCCTGTAATAATAATAAACCCCTCTCCACTGAGTCAGGCAGCGTAGCTGGTAGGCTACAGACAGCACTGTCCGACCAACACACAAAACACCCACTCATGCCCTGTCATGGGCCTACAGCGCACCCTTTCAGTGTATTTGCAATGAACTATGGGACACGCCATCTCGCTTAATGGACCACGAAAAAAAACAAAAAAACGCTGCTCTCTATCTCTCACGGATGTGGACACAGACCTGCTCAATGTTTGTTGTTTGTGAAACTCTTGTTTTTTTGGTTTGTTTGTTTGTTTGTTTGCCATACACCCTGCAGCACCACCACCACCACCACCAAGCTTGCCCTGATGATAAGGTTTTATATTATTATTCAAAGCTTAGTTGCTAAAAGAAAGAAAAAAAAACATCAAAGACTTACTGTCAATTTTACTCCACAAAGAATATATCCCCCAGTAAAGATATATGGACTCTAAGTGGACTCTTCTTCTTCAGCTTGAAAACCAATCAAGTAAGCCATTTCATATGAGGAAACATAGAAGAAAAAAAAACACTACTAAGTTGCATGAACGAGAATATAGAGGCGATTTCTATGCAACAGCTGTGCATGTTTATAAAAGGGTTCTAATTCCTTCGGTACGTCCCCCAGAACAAGGCCAGATCCGCCCCACTCTCGGCTTCTAGCTGGGGCAGGCCTGGACAGGGATGATGATGATGATGATGATGATGATGATGACGACGACGACGATGACGATGATATGATGATGGTGTACAGAAGGACTGTGAAAGAAACAGATGACATGTGTAACTTGAGATTTGTCATTTAAAATGAGAAGAAAAAAAATGAACAAGACATCTCTGTGCTGATACCTTCACAGATTCATAAATACAGGTTGTATATATCAAACAGTGTGTGTGTCTTATTTGGGGTCAGTGATAATGATGCTGTTGTCTATGGCTTGCCTTTACAGTTATGTGTTTTTACAAATCCAAGATAACACACCCAAATTATGTCTGTGCACCTGAATATACAGTATGTTAGACTGTGGTTATGGTTAACAATTATGTGTATTAAGATGGCTTACGCAAGAAAAGTCTGTATATTAATGTAATATTAGATGGCAAAAGCATTCACAAGCAATACACATCAGGCCTATATACTGTAGTATCTTTCAGTGGATCTATTTACTTCAGCGGAACCACTCCCCTAGTTACTGAGTTTACCTATAGGTTATCCGCCAGTGCGTTGATATGTGTACATTGCAACCACCGTGAAGATCACTAAAGTCATGTTCATTTTACCTCCGAGTTGAATCCTTTATTTAATTATACTATGTTGGTGTAAAGACACAACATATACTTCTATATTTGTAGCAGAAACCTAGAGTGCGGTAAAAAAGTGAGCTTTTTTTGCAAATGTTTTTGAGTGGAGATATTTAAGTTTTGCGCTTGGAACAGCAGAATATGCACCAATACTAATGTAAGGTATTTGGTTTCAGATGTTTGACTCCACAGGTTGACATGGTGTGCAGTGGTGTTGTCTACGTAGAACGCAGGTATACGCAGTATACCCACTTCAAAATTTCAGGGATTTCAGTATACCCACTTAAAATTGATTGATCCATTATTTAGAATAGCAGAAATATATGCAGTATACCCACAAAAAATGCTAAAATATACAGGATACCCACTACTAGACACTCATGTGTCTAGCTGCGATGTAAGATTTGACAAATGACCAATATTTTTCAGAGAGTGTATAACACAGCAGTCCACATTAATGTAACCTCAGTACCTCATGTAACCTCAGTATTTCACACAATTCTTACTCTGATAGTGAAACTTGTATTCTATCTGGTGCCATTGTTCTAGGGCTGATGATGGGGGTTGGTGGGGGGGAGTAATTAACCAGTGCTCTCCCCATCCTCCTCCTTGACTGAGGTGCCCTGACCATGGTACTGTCCTGGCGCACTGCTCCTTTGGGGCGTCGTTGGGGGCTGCCCTCTTGCAAGGGTGAGGCATAAATGCAATTTCGTTGTGTGCAGTGTGCACTTGTGTGCTGTGGAGTGCTATGTTACAAAGACAATTGGAGTTGGGGTTTCCCAGGTGTGCTTTCACTTTCACTCTGGGAATTGTCTGTCCCAGCAATCTGATATTACAACTGGATCAGAACCATGTTGACACACAAAATTCTGCTGATTGCCAACATTAACCTACAGATATTTCCATATGGAATAACATTACTTTACTACTAACATTATGATGCTATATAGTAGGTCTAATTCTACAGTATTGGTGAATATTTCATTAAGTATTTCTGCAAACATCAGTGCACTGGAATGGTCTATCTTTTAATGGGTTAAATGTCCTTTCATGACCCCTCTGTTTTAGTTTATTTATAATAATCGTGCTATGTGTTATACCCTGAATGTTACAACTGTAGGCCTACAACAAAAATTGAAACAAAATGTGTATTTCAACACAAAACACATTAAATCAGGCCTGCTTCAGTTGCAGTTTTATGGTGGGCCGTATGGCTGAATAGGCCTAGGCCTACAGACTTGTCAAAATGCCTATGACTGCTCATGTTCCTTCTCCACTGGTGATATGGTGCTGTTGTGTAGTTCTCTAGCCTCCTCACACTCTTCCTCCTGCAGCATTTTCTCTAGCGATCAATAAAAAATATCTCAACAGTACGGGGCAGTATTGAGCCACTTTCCGACGATGTATTGCCTCTCTGCTCACTGAAGAGGAGGAGCATCCAGTCGAATCTTCTATTTGAAAAAGATGGCGACCTGGCGCTGGGTCGGTTTAGGTGTACGAAACTTTCTGCGGAGATCCTGGTCCAAAACCCCGGCCCTGCATCGCACAGTTGGCACTGCCGCTTTGGGGACCCTTGCTGGAGGGGGTCTGTTCGTTTACTACAATCGCCATGCTCCGACCTGGACATTTGTGTCCCACACCGTCCACGCAGCCGAGGAAGATAAGGTAGTGTAAACAGTAACTTCGTTGGATAGTTGTTACAATCTCTGAAGCTGACCGCAACAGTATCTAGTCAGGATTGGGATGTTATTAAATCGTTTCCACATTGTTACTTATGTTGCCTTTGCGTGTGAATAATGATCTCGTGATAGAATTTGAAGGGTTTCTCTTTTATCTGTTAGTTATAGAACTGCAATGCGTCTCGTCAAACGAATCTCGCAAGGAAGATTTCCCTTTGCGTTGTGTTGTCCATAATAATCAGTAAGGAAACACCCATAGCCTACTTTAAAGGGCGCGGCATTCTCCAGGTGTGGACTGCTGTCAGAACAAGTTTGTTCTCGTGCTGCCTACCATGACTGGAAATCTATGAGACAGATTTAGTGGTGTGACTTTGCGGATATAAAAAAAACTCTGCAAAGCATTTCTAGCCTACATGTAATGTACTGTATGCTCGCGAAGTGGCTGCCAAAGCCCAGAGGTGTCAAAGACACGCATGATATTGTTATGAACGAGTTATAAATGGCTCTGTCCCGGTTTAATGTCACACCAGTTTGAGTAAGTCACGTGGGCGTTATTTTTCGCAACAAAGTGGATTCTGTGACCTAGTGGGTGTGTTAGTAGCATGTGTGGCCAGTGTTGGAGTAAACAGTTTATCTCATGTTGTCCCCTCCCTAGATTAAATTGAACTGTAGACTGGAATCAACTCATGACATGTATTTCTTCTGTCTGTGCACTCAACATAAGTGATTTCACTGTTAATCATCTGGTGTATGGAATTGGCTGGATTGGTGTAGTTCTAGTTATGGAAGATGGACACTAAATTTCACCCCGGGGATTAAAGTTACTTTATTCCACTCTTCTCTACTCAACTCTACTTTACTTCACAACTCCCAGACCCCTGGCAATGTGGGTCATCTGTGATGTAGGTTACTAGGCTATGTGAGATTTCTGTAGGCCACTGCCTTGGTAAATATCAATCGATCAATCAATCAAGTTTATTAGGACCATGTGCAATTAAAACATAAATGTTTCCATTCCATGCATTACACCAGATTTAGCCTTGGGCTAGTTTTCATCTGTTGTCCCTGACATTAACAATTAAATAATATACAATAGAATAATAAAGTAAAGCAGCAGTCAAGAACAAAATGAAAATACAGATAAAAACAATAAACAAATCACTCATGTCCCCTGTACCCCCCATGTTATGTAGTCATAAAATAATAAAATGATTCCTGTAATTTTAATTACATTTTGAATTATACAATCAAAATGTAAAAATTAAATTAATGCTAATAAATACTGACAGCAATGATTTGAAGTGTTTTTACGTGTACACTACATTTTCTTCAGGATGCTATTGTATTAACTTGTTTTGTAACTTTCACAAAGCAATTGATGTCCTAACCAGTTATTATTTCTGACCCCTGTCAGGAGGCTGAAGCCCCCATGCCTTCCATGTCGCCGCGGCGACTGCGCTTCAACCAGTTTGCCTCCATGATGTACGACATGGAGCCCTACATGACCCCCAGAGACTTCCTCTTCTCTGTCCTGCTGGAGATTGTGGACCGTGAGTTACAGTCTTACAATTGAGTGTCACAATCACTACGTTTACATGACGGTTTTCATTCCGAATTAATAATTCAAGAATTAAATAGTTCTCTCGAACTTACTTTGATCTTTCATTTAATTCTGAATTAGGAGGTGACGTTTTCAAAGTGGAATTAAGCTTTATTCAGAATTACAGTCAGTTTATTCCGAATTAAATGTCTCATGTAAAAGTGGCAAATGCTATAATTTAATAGCCCGACAGGCCAGACCATTCATTTTTAATTACTTCATAATTCACGAATAGTCTGATTATGCTTCTCTGGGGAGGGTTTAGTTGTCTACCTGACAGACAGCCAATAAGTGAACACTATAACATACATCATGAACGTCAACTGTCAGCGATTGGTCAGAGCAGGCCCACTCATTTGAAACCAGAGCTGAGCTCACTCCTTCCACCGAAGCATTCCAATGTGGTCTGATAAAACCAGGCTAACAATGTACTGTTTCTGTACAAACGTTTTTCTCTGTCTTTATTTCCCTTCCAATTAAACACACATGTAGTGACAGGGGGGAAAACTCGTTCTGTTGGTCAGTCCTGGTTTGTCAGCCCTTCTGCAAAGAAAAAAAAAAGATTTCTCCTACATGTAGGATTTACTGTTAGCCATCTATTTTCTAGTCAAAACAGTTTGTACACCTCTGGCTAAACATGGGCAGAAAATAATACAAACAAATCATCATTGTTATGCTATAGCAACTGTACAGCTGGAAATGTAAATAGCTAGACATTGTCAACTGTGAAGCAAGGAAATCAGAAGTAGGCCTAGTTGCTGCATTCTGTCCCTGTGGTTTTAAATAGTAAAAATGTGATGTGCACATTTATACCCTGTAAATTCCAATAAAGCCTTGACGAAGATAGTTACGTTTTTAGAAAATTGATCAGGTATGGGAATGTTGTGAAAAGTTCTGTAGCATATCAGTGTTTTGCAAAAGGACCTGTGAAGTCTCTATCTCCGGGGTTCCCAACCTCTCCAACTTGGGGGGCCACTTGAAATTTTCATAAACGTTCGGGGCACACCTCTGGCTCAATAAACAGTAACTGAAATGCTGTATATAGTCAACAGCAAAACACTGTCAAATATTATTTTGATTTTTAGAAAATTATTTCAATTCCACTTGGAATACCTTCAGGGCCCACCAGTGGGCCCCGGCCCACAGTTTGAAATTCACTGCTCTAACTCCTGTACTTCACATGCTGTCATATTCCACCCATACAGGCAAACTACAGAAGAAAGTCTTGACCCAAGCGGTGAGCTGTTATTTTTTGTTTTCATTAATTGTGTGTGTTTGTGTTTTTTTTTTAATTGACTGTTTTTATTGGTTGGGGTCTTTTCTTTTCGCCTTTGTCTCTGAAAGTTTAGGCAGATTGCTAATCTCCCTAAAACCGCTCTGAGCTTTTATGTTTTCAACTTCTATTTGAACTCCTGTCAGGAGGTGGAGAAAATGATGAACACCGCAGCACGCGCTAAGCCTGGAAACGGCTTATTCAGGACGATCGGAGATGATGGTGAGTTCTGACACACACACACACGCACACACACACACACACACACACACACACACACACACACACACACACACACTGGACACTGGACTCATTATGTTGTTTTGCTGAGTTAAATTAAATGTGTGTGGTGCATGTTTCAAATTTTTACTATTTAAAACCACAGGGACAGAATGCAGCAACTAGGCCTACTTCTGATTTCCTTGCTTCACAGTTGACAATGTCTAGCTATTTACATTTACAGCTGTACAGTTGCTATAGCATAACAATGATGATTTGTTTGTATTATTTTCTGCATGTCCAAGATTTTGAATGCAAAGAAAAAAAACACATATTTGATGCCTTTGTTTTCTGAACAAGCTTACCATAAAATGCAAACAATCAGACAGCTCAATCATCACTTAAGTATTATCAATCTCCCACGTTAAATTCATGATTATGTCATGTAATTCGTACAGGTCTCATGACAATTGAAAGAATTAAGCTTACAATATGACTTTTTGATGTTTTCAGTTTAACTGTTTTGACAACATGGAGAGCATATTATAGAGGTTGCCAAGACACGTGACCAAATCGGTTGGCGCAGCAACACCTTTTGCCCTCATCTTGGGCAAATCAAATTCTAGCAGTCTAGTCAGATAGTAGCCTGGGTCCGCCAATCCTAGTCGTGTAAACAAGAAAAAAACAGAACTAAAAGTAAAATTGGTGAGGGCAATGACGTCACGTTGGAAATCTATGTTGTAATGAATCGCCATTACACGCTGAAGATGGGTTCTGCCCGAAACGTTCGTAGGCGAATAAACAGAGAACAATCTGAAGAGTGCTGTCCTTCGCTTCCTTCATTCAATATATTGTGGGATTCAGCACCCAGTTATGATCTGTATTAACTAGTATAGGCGATCAGGGCTCTAAATTAACACACGCCAACACGCCAAACACGGGTGAAAATTAATTTTGGCCGGTGGAAAAAAATACCTACCCGCCCATTTGGCTAGTAGCGCCCGAGTAGCCTACAGTAAATTGTGAACGGTAAACGGCGGCTTGTATGACAACGATAAGGCGAGATTTCCTACATTACCCATAAACACTCCCGTCGTGACCCCACCCCACCGTGAGCTTTCCGAAGCAGCAGCCACTCCGTGCTGCTGTTGCGCGCGCCAGGACAGAACGCATTTCAGAACTTTTGTGCGCTCACACTATTTTGACAGGCAGCTCTCCCCTGCTCCTGTCGCTTTCGCGCTACCACTTTTAACGTCACTATTAGGACTACGGTTACTATTAGCATTCACCGACACCGACACCGGCACCGGCACCTTGCTCTAACAGGCTGCCTTTTTAAGCTGCGAGGACCTGACCGAAGAGTTTCAATAACAGGAGTGTTGTGTAACGAAATTAGCCTCGCGAGCCATCCTACGTACTTCCGCCAAAGGATTGGCTCCACTACTGTAGTCTGGCCGTGCTTCTCTGTGGAGTGCTTGCAGCAGTAGAATTTTGATTGCAACGCCCCCCCCAGAAAACAGCCAATAATCGAATACGCCCCCCACGTGGGGACGAAAGGGGGAGAACGCTCGTGACAATGACGTACACATCTGCGCCAGAGCCATTGGTCTGCGCTATGTTGTTGTTGAGTAACTGCCAGCGATTGGGTGAGAGGTGTCCAATAATTTCAAACTATAACTGAGTGCAAACTTCCTGCTTTCTACAATCGCTTCAGAGCAAACAAATGCCAGACCATAAATACGAAATGAAATGGTAGTATTATGGGATGGTCAGGACCAGGCTATAAAAATAGCGACAAGGGCAGAGGAGGAGAACGGGCTGTCAGAGTAGTGTGAGCGTAGCCTGGTCCTGACCATCCCATAATACTACCATTTCATTTCGTATTTATGGTCTGGCATTTGTTTGCTCTGAAGCGATTGTAGAAAGCAGGAAGTTTGCACTCAGTTATAGTTTGAAATTATTGGACACCTCTCACCCAATCGCTGGCAGTTACTCAACAACAACATAGCGCAGACCAATGGCTCTGGCGCAGATGTGTACGTCATTGTCACGAGCGTTCTCCCCCTTTCGTCCCCACGTGGGGGGCGTATTCGATTATTGGCTGTTTTCTGGGGGGGCGTTGCAATCAAAATTCTACTGCTGCAAGCACTCCACAGAGAAGCACGGCCAGACTACAGTAGTGGAGCCAATCCTTTGGCGGAAGTACGTAGGATGGCTCGCGAGGCTAGTGTGAGCATAGCTGTCAGTTGTCTTCTGAAATGTTTCAAGTCCTGGCGCAAATAAGTTGGAAAGCCCACGCCATCGGAAAGAAGGGCAGACCTTATGCGAGTAGGCTACGCTATGGAAGTAACAAAGGAAGCGAACATTTCCGTGATATTATTTGCTTTTAGTTAAACATATCGTAGGTTTCTTGTTATTTTGTTGCGCATGGTAGAGAAGAGC
This sequence comes from Engraulis encrasicolus, assembly GCF_034702125.1. Lineage (NCBI taxonomy): Eukaryota > Metazoa > Chordata > Actinopteri > Clupeiformes > Engraulidae > Engraulis > Engraulis encrasicolus. Next base: position 16,159,956 of record NC_085863.1, on the reverse strand, counting down.
TCCTGGAGGAAATAATGGTGCCTATAGCATCATACTGTAGGCCACATGAACACACAATAGGCACACACGACATCATATCCATTATTGCACAACGTGTGTGTGTGTGTGTGTGTGTGTGTGTGTGTGTGTGTGTGTGTGTGTGTGTGTGTGTGTGTGTGTGTGTGTGTGTGTGTGTGTGTGTGTGTGCGTGTGTGTGTGTGTGTGTGTGTGTGTGTGTGTGTGTGTTGACTCCTCTCCTCCTCTTCTTTGATTCTCCCTCCTTGGAGTGTGAGGTTTTGTGTGTTTGGTTTAAAGGTCTGTTGTGTGTGGCTGGTGATTCATTGTTTTCAGAGGTAAAAATAAGATAAAAAATAAAGCAGAAGTTTAAAAAAAGTATATATAATATGCTTATTATAGACCTAGTATGTAGGCCTATAGTGTTTATGTGTTGTGGAAATTTGAATAAAATAACCACAATAATAATAAAAAAAACACAACTAGCCTAACGCATAACCTATTTGGGCAAGATTAAAAAATGGCTAGTTGAACTTCTGTTTGGCTGGTAAGAAAAAATGTCTACTAGCCAAATTGGCTGGTGGTGGAAAAAGTTAATTTAGAGCCCTGTAGGCGATAGTGTGAGCGCGTCTCCTTTACTTCAAAAATCTCTATTGTAAGCCAGCTTTATTGAGTTGTTATGTGTCTTCCCTCCTCATTTCCTCCATAGGCCTGATCTCCTACACGGAGTACCTGTTTCTGCTGACCATCCTCACCAGTGAGTATCATAAACAGGGCTGTGAATTAATTTATTTTATTTCTCCTTTATTTTACTAGGGTAGTCACATTGAGGCCGTTGCCTCTCTTCCAAGTGGGCCCTAGCTCCAAGTGGGTGCCTAACACCAGCCAACCGGCCAAATGCTGCTGAAATTTCACTTTGGCTGGAAGAATAGGCCAATTTACCAGCCAATTTGATCTATTAGTGAGTGTCTGTTTGGCTAGTTACTTACTAGCCATTTTGGCAGGTGATGGAAAAAAGTTAATTTACAGCTCTGATCATAAGGGTACACAGGAAATAATAACACAGCAAGAGTTGTGTACTGATGGTTCAAGAGTAGTGGTCAGCCAAGGTCATGCCATGGGAGGGCCAGCCCCAATGCCAGTTGCTGATTTTCTGACATTCAAAAGGACTTCTGGTGTTTTCACACCTGGTCGCTTTCAGCCATTTAAGCGAACTCAGACCTGTGACTCATTTTCTGAGCATATGCGAATGCTTCAAAGTGTACCCAGACCCCTCTGAAGTGAACAGTACTGAGACCTTTTTTGATGTGGTCTCATTGCAGTTCGCTTATGAGTCCTGACAAGTTACACTTGTGACTAGGTGTAATCACTTTAAATAGCGCTCTACAGGACCGGGTATGATTTAAAAAGATGACTCACACACCATAAAAGCCTATCAGGACCAGAAAGAGCAGCCTGTTCTTTTTGTAATACACTCACAATATGAACAAAAACAGAATTGAGTCCTTTTACTGTTGGTTCACTTTTTGGACCACTTAAAGAGGAGTGAGTTTGGTTCACTTGAAGGGGACTAGGTGTGAAAATATCCTTAGACTGTTATCGGGTGGCCAGACATCTGTCTTTAGGCCGGACCGTCTATCTTTTCAATTCCTTGTCCGGCGTCGGACACCTTATTGATTAAAATGCATGAAATTGCATCTAAGAAATACAACATTTTATGGGGAGTACCCCCAGACCAGACCCCCGTCCAAACACATGTCCTCCTTTTTGCTGTCAAGGGGATGGTCACCCTACTCTCTCAGCTGTTGCCCTAGTAAATGTAATCTTGACGAGTGCAAGTGTTAGTGCAGCACAAGAGGAAGTGGATATGTGATGACTCGGCGTATTTCACGGGACATCCTCAAATTCTTTTAGGTTAAACTAGAAACTGACAGTTAATGAAAAGACCTACCATAAAGGTTAAATATGAGCTTGGCCATCGTTTGAGAGAAACTGGGAACATTTTTTAATTGTATCCCTAAGATTCCGCGTCTGCCATGCCAATGCTTTTGGTTTTAAATTTACACCTAAACCACTTACCCATGAATACGTCATGTGAGTGACTGCCTGCTATGGACAGAAAGCAGCTGTTGTTTGTCCCAGGGCCATTAGCTAATTCTCTCTCTCTCTCTCTCTCTCTCTCTCTCTCTCTCTCTCTCTCTCTCTCTCTCTCTCTCTCTCTCTCTCTCTCTCTCTCTCTCTCTCTCTCTCTCTCTCTCTCTCTCTCTCTCTCATGGGACATTTAATGTTATCATAACTGTTATCTCTCATATGCTGCCCCACTGAACTCAATCCCTCTCTGTGGAATGATCTAGAATAGAACAAAAGCACAGATGTACCCCATGACAGACCGTGTAGCCTGGATATTGTGTGTTTTGTGTCTTTCTGTGCTCCTGTGATGTGATGCATGGTCCTCAGCATGCCTTTAGCACCACCTAGTGTACCGGCATGATTATTATCATAGCTTGATTGTGAGATGATGGTGGTGGGAAATGTGTATTGCCATTATTGTTGTTTATTGTAATTTATTGTCATTTCCCATAATGTTTATTGTCTGATTTTTTTTCTCTAGTTTGAGTGCAAATGATGAAGTGTTAGGAGGGCAGGTGAAGGGGTATGGAATAGGTTTGGCTATTGTACACAGTCTATGGTTTTAATAGGTCCTTGTATGTTGATATTATTATTATTATTATTATTATTATTATTATTATTATTATTATTATTATTATCCCGCTTTAGCTTTAGTTTTTCTAATGATGAGTTCCAAAAAGAAGAATGTTAGTAGATTTTGCCTCAAGATTGTGAGTTGAAGTGCAATCATTTGAAAACAGGTGGCAGTATTATTATCTGCTCTTGTCTCTGAATAGTACTCTCAAGATAATGAGTCAGGAATATTATGATGTCTAGACAGACACTGCACTCATGTAAGCCTCAGAAATTACATTGATTAGACCATCCCGCAATCAATCCCATCATCTTGCTCTTAGAAATGTTTGTCAGGTGTGTTTGTTTGATTGTATGATTTTTTTTAAAAAAGTGATAATGTTGTAATATACCCTAAAACAATTCAATGAGCGATGTTGCCAAGCAACGTTCAATTCTAACCCTGCGATGTTTGGTGGTTTTCCTACTGGCGTTATGCAACATGCGATCGAGGAAATTGAGCCAATCATCTTTGCCGGTTGCTTGGTAACACCTCTCAAAAGGTCAGGATGTTACATTATCACCTGTCGAGGATGCTCAGAGGTGCGAGTGCCCGTAACAAGCTTTGCACTGTGTGATTCCAGAGCCACGCACCGGGTTTCACATAGCTTTCAAAATGCTTGATGTCGATGGCAATGAGCATGTCGACAAAAAAGAGTTTCAAAAGGTAGGTTTTGTTATCCTCACTATCATTCTTATTTTTTCTCCAGAAATTACACCTAATTTCACATCAAAATTAAGGCCCCAATGGCAGAAAAAGACATGGTCCTTTTTTAAGTGCAGTATTATCCTCACATTCACAAAAGAGCACTCAAGATTCGGGGTGTTGCAGGGTAATAGCTACCGTGATAGACAGGGGACCCCATAACCTACGTACGGTATTTTAAATATTGGAGGGTAGTTGGAGATCTTCAGTGTAGTGTAAGTGAGATGTGTGCAGAACTATAAGTGACAGATCCATTGTTTGACGGGGTCAAGGCACCACAGTCATCTTTACAATTATTTGGCACCACAACTGAATTATGGTGACGGGAGAGAGCATTTCGAGAGAAAACTGAAAATAGCTGTACAATTGAGAAGAGTAATTTGGGAGAAAACCTCAAAACCTCCAAGCCTTACTGACAACAAACCTTAGTCTTACCTGGCTGCTGCTATTGTGAGAATTCTCTCTGTGAGGGCATCATTAACTCCCTGCCTTACCATAATCATTACTCTGCGTGGTCACCTGATGGTTCAGTTATTATCCACTGGGTCCAGTTGGTCTTTGGGAGATGAGCAGGACACCTCATTAGGGAAGGAAGGCGATTGTGCAGTCAGTGCTCTCTTACAGTACCTCAGGCTACTGTCATTAGTGATTTTACTAGTAGTGTACTATGGAGAGTTTATTAATCCCAAAGGGAGTTAAGGTGTCCTAAACCATATGGAATGCATACTGTATCTGCATTATATATACAGTAAACCAGTGGTTCTCAACTGGAATAGTCTTGAGACCCACAATTTCCCGTGGTCAATACGTTGTGACCCAAACTGTGTGTCGCACCGTCAGATTCTTCCAATAATAATAAAAAATATTATCATGCATTTCATAATGCATTATTATTTGCATGCTGATATACAATGTGTCTTATGAAGTAGTGGAGAGGAAAAGGCTTATTAACCATGTTTCACTCTGTCTTCAACGTCATAGTCATTTTTAGTGCATTGCATGACAGCTCCGCGACCCACCCAGGAACCCTCCGCGACCCACTTTTGGGTCCCGACCCACCAGTTGAGAATCACTGCACTATACCCATTACATGAACTGTTAAGGAAGTCAAGTAAAGTACATTAAAGGTGCACCGTGTAAGACGGTGGCGCAGTGTGGCCAGAGTTGGCCATTGACACTGTGCTGCCTATTGCCCAATTTGATATTTTAATGAATATTTTCTGAATAATAAACCAATATTTACTAGTATGACCAAAGCACAGTTTTGCAGTTAAAAATGGCTATTTCTGGAAATTCAAAATGTCGGACCATGGAGAAGATCCCCCTTTTCATGTACAGTATGAAAAGCAATTTTCTCAGTCATAACGAATACTTAGAATTTGATGGTGGTGGTGAGAATTTGTTGAAAAGGTAACATTTGTGAATAAGCAGCATGGATTCAGGATATGAACTACTAAACATATTAGACGGTGCACCTTTTAAAGATGTAGAAAACAAAAGATGGTGCTTGGCTACAGATTTGACACACAGATTCTTGTTCCTGCCCAAACGTAGTTTTGCCTGTTAACATAACGTTTTCTGAAATGCTTTTCACAACCATATTTCAAACCAACCAAGAAAAGTACATTTACTGTTGTACACTTTCGCAAATCCCTCAATGGCATCTATTGAGTTGAAAGTTAAGAAGGCATCAGCATGTGACTGAATGACTTGGTCTGATGGAAATATATATTATATTTCCATTGGGACACTTAAAGTATGTTAATAGATGTAGATATTATGTCTTTCCATGTCTTTTTTTCCTGTTCACTATAGTGTGACAAATAATATTACAAAGTAGTAAGGCATTTTGAGGGTAAGAGCTGAATATTTCTGACAATCAATGGATTCCCATTGATGAAAAAAGCATTTTATTCGGTCAAGTTCTTCAGCTCACATTTTACTGACTTGTCGCTGCTGTGGTTTGCTCAAAATTAAATTCCCTGTTATTGTGTGTATATATCTTTTTAATGCTGTCCCACAGTGGATATTTCTGGAAGGTAAGTAGATAAATACAACACTTAGCTTTCCTGTGATCTCTTGGCGGTGGATATTGAAATGTACATGTGATTGTGTGTTGGATTTAATTGAAGTTTCTTTCCTCGTAGTTGAAGAAAATCCTTTCAAAGAGGAAAGCGAAGAAGGCTGCTGCTGAGGGTGCCACTGAGGTTAGTGATGATCTATCTGTCTGTCTATCTGTCTGTCTATCTGTCTGTCTATCTGTCTATCTATCTATCTATCTATCTATCTATCTATCTATCTATCTATCTATCTATCTATCTATCTATCTATCCACAGGTATCTGAGTCACTCACTCTCACACACACACGCACTTCTTGCAGTTAAACCCTGTGCTGATTAGTGGTGTGGATCGGCACTGCCCTCACGATCCGATTCGATCACGATTCGGGAGGTAGCGATTTGATTCGATTCGATTCTATGCGATCCGATCCGATTCAATTCTACAATGCATTGCAATGCATTACATTTCTACTGAAAGCAAAGCAAATGTTTAATCAGTCATGATGAGGCAATACAAGTAGTCAGATACTGAGCAACAATGTATTGGCTGTTTTCTGTATCAGTCTGTATCAGTCTTGCAATGTTTTGAAGTGCTTTTATGTAATTTAACATTCATTTGCTCCCGAAATATCCATGGAAGTAATTGAAACTTAAAAAAATTGCCGGATCGATTCTGGAACTTGCCGGATCGATTCTGGATCGTCCATGCCCCGCATTGGATTGCATCGCCAAATCGATCATTGTTGACACCACTAGTGCTGACCACTCTGAACAAATTCTGAAATTAAAATTCTCTTTCAAAAAAAAAAACATTCTCTCCCCAAACGCAAACGGAGGATTTTCTTTTTGGTCAGTGGACCTACAGTATGTTGCAGCGTAACCTTGCAGCCGCCTTGGACATGGTAGTAGTTCTGCCACCTTGGACATGGTAGTAGTTCTGCCACCTTGGACATGGTAGTAGTTCTGCCGCCTTGGACATAGTAGCAGTTTTGCCGCCTTTCGCGTGTGTGCTGCTGACAGTCCCGATGAATAATAAACGCACAGGGTTAATAATGAATGTAAAGCAAATGGGCCGTGAGTGAGTGAGTGTGTGGGAGTGTGACGGCAGCCTGTCCTGTCCTGTCCTGTCCTGTCCTGTCCTGTCCCCTCTGGCAGGCGGCGGTGGTGTCCACGGAGGACAATGACGACGTGACCACTACGCTACAGGCCGTCTTCTTCGGCAGCAACGGCAAGAAGAAGCTGCAGTACAAGGAGTTCAGCAGGTGAATGCCTTAACCCAGGGATGTCAAACTCGGGCCCGGGGGCCAAATCTGGCCCGCAGAGCCGTTTTATTCGGCCCACGAGATCATTCCAAATCTGTATTACAGTTGGCCTACATGCACCATTAATGTACTGTATAGCGTAACAAGACTCTAACATGAAATAACATTTGAACTACCATACATGATGGGAAAAGATGTGTGAGAAATGTAACTATGAGTATGAATCTCATGTTCACACAATTTTAATCAGTTAGGCCCACTACTTCGTTCCAGATTTTTATTTTGGCCCTCTGTCAATTTGAGTTTGACACCCCTGCCTTAACCCATTGATGCCTAAAGCATCTGCAAAAAACGCCTGCTGAATGCCCAAGCCCTTGTTGGGAAAGTTGCCCTCAGCCTATAAAAACCTAAATATATTCACCTCTGATGCACATAAAAGCATGAGACATGATTGCATTTAAACCCTAAGACCCTCATCTTGCATTAGAATGTGTTCATTCAGCTGTGACATACCCATATTTTTATTTAAAAAGCTAAAATCTCAAGAGCCTGAATGCAGCGTATATGTGTCTCCAGGCATCAAAGGTAAAACGACATATTCGAGTCATCAGGCTAAAATGGGTTAATACTGCACTGAGCAGCATGCAATGCGTCGCAGAGTGTCCTCGTTTACATGACACATTTAATTCAGAATTAACTCAATTTAATTCTGAGTAAAGATTAATTCCGCTTTGAAAACGTCGTGTATACACTTCACAATTCGGAATTAGATGAAAGATCAAAGTAAACTCGACGGAACTATTTAATTCTGAATTTATATGGCACTGAGCCTCTCTCTCTCTTGATGCTTGCATGTGTATGTGGTTGTATGGAAAACCTGCAAGGCAGAGGTGCATGAGATGGAGTTCGTGCCGTTCTCTAGATCTAAATAAAAACAACAATATCATTACTTGTATGCGTAATGGAGGCCAACTAGCAGAGTGTGGCGTGGAACATTAGTAAGCCTCCCTCCGTTAGCTCAGCGGTAACGTGCTGTGCGCCTCCCATACCCGAACTGGAGCGTTGACCAGGACTACTAGGAGATGGCAGGTTCGAGCTCAGAGTGGTAGAATGCGCAGGAACACTTCAGCCACATATGCCATGTGTCCATTCATGGCTGTGTGTAGTAGTCATTACTTGTGTGTATGCATGTGTCGATTGGTTCGTGGCTGTGTCGTAATCATTCCCTTTGTGTGTATGCATGTGTCCATTCGTGCCTGTGTCATAATCATTGTGTGTTGCAATATGCGACCTTGCCTCCTCCACTTGCCTCCTCCACTTGCTTCTCTCCTCGTACCAGGAAGTAATATGTCATGATGACATCACTGACAACAGCATTATATTTCAATATCTTGCAAAAGCTCAATTGTAGAGTCTTTTTCTCATTTGCAATTGGGATGGTGAATTAAAAACAGTCCCTCAAAAGTTGTTGTGGCTAGGCTGACAGCTGGGAAACTTTATCATTTTCTCCACGGAGGAGGGGCCAGGAGGCGGGACGAGGAGACAAGCGCAAGTGGAGGAGGCAAGGTTGCATATTGCAATGCACTCTGTGTGTGTGTGGGTGTGTGTGTACTGTAATTGGTTCTTATGCATGTGTTTGCATGTGTATGCTTGTGTGGATTGGTTCATGGCTCTGCAGGTTCATGGAGGACCTGCAGGCGGAGGTGCATGAGATGGAGTTCCTGCAATTCTCGCGCGGCATGGACACCATGAGGAGGGAGGACTTTGCAGAGTGGCTACTGCACTACACCAATGAGGAGGACAACGAGGCCTACTGGGAGAACATGAGGAAGAAGATACCCACCGGACAGGTACACTACACACATATACAATACAATACAATACATATACAATCTACTGTTTAACACACATACAGTACATTATACAGGGAGAACATGAGGAAGATACCCACCGGACAGGTACACATCAACACATAGAATATACTGTTTAATACACATACATTACATTATACTGGGAGAACATGCGCAAGATACCCACCGGACAGGTACACACATATACAATATACTGTATATACAACCAGAGGTGCATCTTGCCTCCAGGCAAGGCAGGCAACCGCCTGGGGCCCCCAAGCCCCTGGATAGTGAATGACAGCCCACACTTTATCACAGTAGTGGCGATTTTGGTTCAAATGTTCATTCTTTTGCATTTTCGTTTGGGGCCCCACCTGACCCTCTGTATACAACACACATACAGTACATTATACTGGGAGAACATGACGAAGAACATGCATACCGGTACACACATGCAGTAGAAACATCAAAGAGGAAGACAACAGGGCCTACTGGGAGAACATGAGGAAGAAGATCCCCACCACCAGGCAGGGACGCCATACTGTACTACTACTGTACAACAAGCATACACAATATACTGCACAACACACATCTACAATGTACTGTACAACACACATATACAATACACTGTACAACACACATATACAATGTACTGTACAACACACATATACAATGTACTGTACAACACACATGGGTCATTCCACGCCAAATCAACAAGAGCCCGCGCACTTAGGTCTCAAAAAATTCTGAAAATATTACCAAGTGTACCCATGGTACTTAAGAGAAACACTGTAAATTTATTTGAATGTGAGATGTATACTCTCCGTGTTACAGCCAATTTTACTGGGGGAGGGGGGTGCCCATTTTGTTCACACTCTTTTTTTTTTGTCAAAGTTCACAAGCCCGTAGCTCAATAACTAAACCATGTAGGAAGCTTAAAGGATAGTTCCGGCGTAAAATGAAAGTTTCACCATCGCTTTCCCATGCCACATAATGTATCTAATGATGATCCATTCCGGGCAATGCCGCGCCGTTATGGAGTTAGCAAATTTTAAGCTTTTGGGTGAAAAACGCAGCCAATGCATCACGGCGGGGCCAATTATAAGCCTATTATTTTCTGATGTTTCCCCGCTATAAACAACTTCAAAAACGCTACACACTTCATCACAAAGGTCTCGTCAATCAAACCGAGGCACAGAGAGGGTCATCGGACCACACAGTCTTTCACTGGCCAGTGTTTTCAGAGGTGTCTCACTGTTGCAACTCTCTGACCCGGATGCAGGCTACTCAATCAGGTGGCTAAGGCTAAACATGGTCCGCGGTTCTTATACCGGCTGCGACCGTAAAATGAAAAGCTGGAACCCCGACCGTTTTCACCGAGTGCCACTGTCTAAACCAGCCATATTACGGGAATGGCTAATAGCATTAGAAGTGGACGAAACTGACGTAAAAACCCGGAGGGATCGCTCCTACCATGTGTGCAGGCAGCAGATTTGAAGAGTTGCATGGAGAGTACAGGTAGGCAGACTACTCTTACAAAGTAATTGCAACACGGTATAATATAACATGGATTCAACTTTGTAATACCATACCAGTGGTGGTGTACTTACATCTGTAAGAGCACTTCTAGTACGAGTTTATAACATTCCTCCAGCCCTCCTCCATTGCGTAATGGTCCATCTGACCTCGCGCGCCCTCATCATTAGAGTACTTCACTGAAACTACTCTAGCATGCTTGACCACATCAACCACATCGAATGCCTCAGGTCGCACAATTTCACTTGCCATCCCGCGCTAGTTCGTTTTGACAGTGCATTTATCTCCTGTAGTGGGCTACATTTACTGCACATGTAGGCTATGCCTTCCCAAAACAGAGTGCTTGCTGGCAAAGACGCGCGGTGTTGCAACCAGTGTCACAGACAGTCAAGATTCATGAGCCAGACACATTTACACATGTTTCTCTCTCTTCAAACATACCTCCATAGCCATGCGCCTTTTTGGCACAGCATTCCTCTTTAGACGGTTTCGTTTTGGTGTTCCATCTCCCTTACTCTTCTTGTAGCCATCATCCTCGAAATGCTCCCTCCACACACGGTAGCGATCCCTCAGGGTTTTATGTCAGTTTCGTCCACTTCTAATGCTATTCCCGTAATATGGCTGGTTTAGACAGTGGCAGTCGGTGAAAACGGTCGGTGTTCCAGCTTTTCATTTCACGGTCGCAGCCGGTAAGAACCGCGGTCCACTTAGCCTACCTAGCCACCTGATTGAGTAGCCTGCATCCGGGTCAGAGAGTTGCAACAGTGAGACACCTCTGGAAACACTGGCCAGTGAAAGACTGTGTGGTCCGATGACCCTCTCTGTGACTCGGTTTGATTGACGAGACCTTTGTGATGAAGTGTGTAGCGTTTTTGAAGTTGTTTATAGCGGGGAAACATCAGAAAATAATAGGCTTATAATTGGCCCCGCCGTGATGCATTGGCTGCGTTTTTCACCAAAAAGCTTAAAATTTGCTAACTCCATAACGGCGCGGCATTGCCCGGAATGGCTCATCATTAGATACATTATGTGGCATGGGAAAGCGATGGTGAAACTTTCATTTTACGCCGGAACTATCCTTTAAATTTGGCATGCTGGTACATAGATAGGAATAGTTTGTTGCTAAGCTGTCAGTTCTGGTCTGTATGATCCTGCATCGTCATAGCATTCCCTCAAAGATGATACAAATTGTACTGGAGTTTTTGGCTGTGCTCTGTTTAGGCCTTCAGAAGACATATTTGTGCCCAACATAACCTCTTGATTTTTTCCCCTTGTAGAGACAAGTAGGAACACTCTCATAAAAAGCTATAAATAGAAAGGAAACCCCATCAGTGTTTCACCACAAGACCTCACAATTCTGACAAATCATTTTGGGTGTCATTTTCAGAGCTCCAGAACCCCTTGTGGGATTGTCCACAGATTTTTATTTTATTTTTTTCTTCATTCTCCATGAATTCTTCTTTTTAAAAATGCCAATGAGACTTGTCTTATGTGATGTTTTCTTTTTTAATTTCCACCCTGAACATGGGCACCCCCCTCCCCCAGTAAAATTGGCTGTAACACGGAGAGTATACATCTTACATTCAAATAAATTTACAGTGTTTTTATTAAGTACCATGGGTACACTTGGTAATATTTTCAGACCTAAGTGCGCGGGCTCTTGTTGATTTGGCGTGGAATGACCCACATATACAATGTACTGTACAACACACATCTACAATGTCCAGGGAGAACATGAGGAAGAAGATCCCCACCAGGCAGGTACACACATCAACACACACACACGCATATTTCTGCTGTACAGCATACATATGCATACTGGAAGAACATGAAGATCCCCACCGGACAGGTACATATTCAATATACTGTACTACTGCTGTACCATACACATAGACAATATTTTTATTTCTACTTTATTTTACTAGGGTAAGGAGTAAGAATACATTGAGGCAGTTGCCTCTTTTTCAAGTGTGCCCTAGCCAAAAGAGCAGCAAAACGCAAAACGCACTCCATAGGACTCACAGTACAGACAGAAACAAACAATTCACAAAGACAACATATCCACAGACAGCAAAGCATAAAAGATTGAGACATAAAAACATGCAAGACGTAAACATATAGAAATATGCAGGACATAACAAAAACATGCGAGCAAGACAAACAGAGCTCATCAATAAAATACACAACAAGGCCATAACAAGGAGCATGGACCAATGCAGACACTTACAAGATGAATATAAGACATGCTACATGATTTTTTATTTTTTTTTCCCCAACCACAAAACCTCAAAAACACTCACACTGATACTGCAAGGTGTCCGCAATATGTAACTTAAAATCAGACAATGGAATGAAGACGTCTAGTCCTAGCTGTTTCTGAAGTTCACTCCAGGTTGAGGGGGCATATATACTGAACTACTACTGTACAACACGCATACACAATATACTGCACAACACACATGTACAGTATACTGCACAACACGCATGTACAATAGACTGGGACAACATGAGGAAGAAGATCCCCTCCAGACAGGTACATATCAAAACACACACAATATACTGATCTTACAAACATACACACACATATGCATACATACATACACACATGCTGTAAAAACACAGCAACCTACAGATAATAATACACATCGCAAGACAGAACATACTGCACACAGCTTCATGCATACAGACACATACATTCAAAATATTGCACAAAAAACACAAATGCAAACACACATGCAAAGAAAAACACATGCACAAACAGTACACTGAGAAAAACCTAAAACGCAACCAACAGTGGTAGGAAACGCATGAATAATGTGAATACATTTCAATAGTGGCACAATTTGGTTCTGATTATTGTATGAACCACTGACCTAAATACAATATGATACAGAATATCTGAATAACACTTGGTGCAATGAATGTTGTATGTGTACTGCTAATACACACATCTTAAACAAGTTAGATATGTTAATTACGTTATGATCCCTTCTAGAGTTTATAGTTTATAGTTCTTAAGCTATTAATAGATAAGATGATCACCTGCTGCTCTACAAAGGCAAAGTGCAGTAACTACATCAACACTGAAACTGAAAAAAACACCTCCAAAACTTTGGTATTAGACTGGATATTGTATATTTTGAAAAAAGGTTTGCACACTCCTTTGGATTTTTTCTTCTTTAAAGTTATTTTTTCTTCTTTTTATTCATTCATTCATTGGCAATGACGTTTCGACCTCTCGGTCTTCCACAGATTCACTGACAAACACAGGCTTGACACATTATCTACAACCAGATAATGTGTCAAGCCTGTGTTTGTCAGTGAATCTGAGAAAGACCGAGAGGTCGAAACGTCATTGCCAATGAATGAATGAATAAAAAGAAGAAAAAATAACTTTAAAGAAGAAAAAATCCAAAGGAGTGTGCAAACCTTTTTTCAAAAAATACGTAATCTTTTTGTTCAGCACCAGGGATTGTGCACAAGTAACTCTCTACAACTGGATATTATATAGCAATAGGATTTTAGGAATAGGAATTTGGCATAGCAATATATAGTTATACATGTATATCAAAAACGGGACACATTTTCGCCATAAGGCTTTGTCACAAGATAAAGGAGGTGTAATAAAGACCGTTTTCAGTCTAAACTCAATTTTGACAAAATATGTAGTCACTGCTTTTATAGGGCAGTGTAGGAGCCTTGAGTTTTGCAGTAGCCACTGTGTCCAATGTTACCTATCTCTGCAGAGAAACCTGCTGCATTGCATAAGCTTATATAACTTAGCACAGTACAGTAGGAGATACTGGAATGAGGAATTTGGAAAGTGGAAGTTAAGTTGTGGTGCGAAACGGGGAGGGTGAGAGAGAGCGCACGAGAGGTTATGTCGATTCTCAGAGTCAGTGGCAGGACAACCGCACACAGGGCCCCTGGGAAAAACACTGAAAGCGCCCCCCCATACATTCTACAAAGGTCATAATATGGTCCCCACCACCAGTATTAACCCAGTCGGCTCCTCTGGCCAGCCTGCAGCCAAACTGCATTGTTTCGCCCTCCGAATGCTCCGCCCATGGTCGTGTGGTGGCAATCACAATTTGGCATATTGATTGGCCATTACATACAGCGGGTGGAGCAAACGTGGGGGAAATCAAGCAATTTCATGGGTGGGCTCAGAGTTGGCAGCTGGGTCAATGGCAGGGCACTGGGCCCAGGGGTAAATGCCCTGTTTGCTCCTCCCCATAGCTCTGCCCCTGCTCAGAGTCTATGTGTGATGTGTGCTCACCTGGGCTTTTTTTTGTCATGTCATATCATATCATGCCGTATCTCTCCCCTGCTGCTCTGCAGAGTATCACCTTTGAGGAGTTTAAAGCCTTCTGCCTTTTCACCAACAACCTGGAGGACTTTGCCTTCACCGTCAAGATGATCAGCGAAGCCAATCGGCCCATTGGACTTGGTAACTATAGCTCTTCTATTCTTCTATTCTATTTTTTTTTTCGTACCTCAGTCAAAATTTTGACACTAACGGGCTGTTTATACGAGGACAATTGCAAGGGAAAACAACTAAATATTTTTTCAGAAGTACCTTTCGTTTACATGGCAACCCCGCCATCAGGGCTTGGAGATGCAAAAATCTAACGACTCCTTCCAGAGTGGGGAGTTTTGAAGACCAGCCGAGTCGCGTCTCTGTCTAAACGGCAAAAAAGCAAAGGCATCCTCACGTCCCATACATATTCACATCACACTAGGGCTGCACGATTATGGAAAAAATCATAATCACGATTATTTTGGACAAAATCATAATCACGATTATTATTATTATTATTATTATTATTATTATTATCAGAATGAATTACATACGGGATGAGCAAAATAAAATGACTTGTAATAATTATGTTAAGGCAATAGCATGAAACTCAAGTGGACAGATTTCTGGCCAGAAACACCAGCCTGTCAGTATGTTCTGGCTTCAAGGACGCTCTCAAAAGTAGGTCACTATTGCCACGATTAAATCACGATTAAAATCATGAGTTCGATTTCACTATTTTATCACGATTTTGATTATTTCTCGATTAATTGTGCAGCCCTACATCACACGTCTCCAGATTTTTGCATCTGCAGGCCCTGATGGCAAGGTTGCTGTGTAAAAGATACTTCAGATAAAATATTTTGTCTTTTCTTCTTACAATTGTCCTCATGTAAAAGGCACGCCACTTTTGCGTCTTCTGTTTCGATCATCAACATATAAGCGTATCCTAAGGGAAGTCTTTTGTCCATAATATCTTTCTTTGACTGAATCATATTTCTTGCATAAATAAGTCCAAATTATTTCATTCTTAGACCCCTTAAGACACTCTGTTATAAATTTGCTGTTACCAGAATGGCAATGACCAAGTCGTAGTGCATTACTAAAGGCCCTGTGTTATGTCATAGTATTGTAGTACTGTGGTAGTTAACTTTCAATGACTATTACAGCGTGCCACTGGAGGTACGGCATGCATTAAGGGGCTACGGTAATACAGTATTTTGCTGCACTAACCAGCTGTTAAATTGATTCTGTGGTTTTGTTCTGTACTGATGACCCTTTTCAATGGACAAAAGGGACTTAACTTAAAGGAACAGTTCAGTCAATTTCAATATGCTGTTGTATTGCTCACGCTACCCTTGACTTGTCAGTACCCGGTGATGCCACATTTTTCTGCTCAGCCCATTCTGAGATCTGAGCTATTCTAATGGGGGCAGCGTTTGTTTACATTTTTTTTAAAATGAAACATAGGCCAACTCCAAATATTTTCCCAAAAGGTACTGCTGTTTGCTAGTTGTCTGCTGATGTTTTATAACCTTTTGGATGTTTTTGGGAATAAATAAAAATGTTTTTTTGAAATGTAATCAAAGAGCTGCCCCCATTACAATGACCAGGATCTCGGAAACGGCTGAAGAAGAAGAAAAAAAAATCTCAGGCACTGACAAGTCCAGGGTAGTGTGAGCATTACAACTGCATGTTGAAATTGACCAAACTGTCCCTTTAACTTAGGGCAGTCATGGGTAGGTGGTTAGGGCATCAGACTTGTAGCCCAAAGGTTGCCGGTTCGACTCCCAAACTGCTAGGTTGGTAGGGGGAGTAATTAACCATTGCTCTCCCCCATCCTCCTCCATGACTGAGGTACCCTGAACATGGTACCCGTCCCGCCGCACTGCTCCCTTGGGGCGTCATTGGGGGCTGCCCTCTTGCACGGGTGAGGCATGAATGCAATTTCGTTCTGTGCAGTGAACACTTGTGTGCTTTGCAGTGCTGTGTCACAATGACAATGGGAGTTGGAGTTTCCCTGGTGGGGTTTCGCAGCTTTTTCACTTTTTAACCGACATCCTTGGCCTATGTTTTCTCTCCTGTGCCCTTTCTGAAACGCAGCCCAGTTCAAGAGGGCCGTGAAGATAGCCACGGGCCACGAGCTGTCTGAGAACGTGCTGGACACCGTCTTCAAGATCTTCGACATGGACGGAGACAACTGCCTGAGCCACAAGGAGTTCATCGCCGTGATGACAGACAGGGTCCTGCGGGGACTGAGGGTAAGAGCACGCTGCTTGGCCTTTAAAAAAAATGCATCTTTTCTTTCTTTCTTTCTTTCTTTCTTTCTTTCTTTCAAGATCTGGGTCTCGTCTGTCAGCAAGTGTTGAATTATAGTCTACCTCGGCCTCAATAATAGGCAATGCAGACAGACTAGGCAATACAGCCAATAGCCTATAGCCTAGTCTAAGTCTACAACGTAGCCAATGATTAGCAATTAATTCTATTCAATGTGTACTGTGTAATATTTTTATCAGTTTATTTCCAGAATTCATGCTCCCCATTCAGAAATCTTACCTTTTTCATGAATTCTTACCACCACCGTCAAATTTTAAAACATTTTAGTTATGACTGGAAAAAATCACACTTTTCATACATAAAACAGGGGGATCTTCTCCATAGCCCGCCATTTTGAATTTCCGGGAAATAGACATTTTAGCTGCAAAACTTACTATACTTTAATCAGTAAATAAATAGTAAAAAATAGTAAATAGTAGTTTATTATTTAGTAAATATTTATGGAACGATTCAATCTGGGCCCTACCGTGGCTTAATGGTAGGGCACTAGTCTACTACTTGGCCGACCCGGGTTCAATTGCCGGCCTGGGTCTTTTGCCGGCCCTTCCTTGTGTCTCTCTCCCAACTCCCTTCCTGTCTCTGCTTCACTGTCCTGTCATAAAANACCAACAAAGGNTTGCCAAGCCCCAAAAAATACTAATAAAAAAGAAAATATTACATTTGGCAATAGGCAGCACAATTGCAATAC
The DNA here is from genome assembly GCF_034702125.1 of Engraulis encrasicolus. Taxonomy (NCBI): domain Eukaryota; kingdom Metazoa; phylum Chordata; class Actinopteri; order Clupeiformes; family Engraulidae; genus Engraulis; species Engraulis encrasicolus. The sequence continues at coordinate 16,142,480 of NC_085863.1, read as the reverse complement.
CTACTCTGGCCCCCATCCTACACAGTGCGCCTTATAACTTTTGAGGTTTTATCTGGGAAAACCTGCTGTTGTTGTTCCTCCAGCATACCTAGACACATTCTAACCTTTATGTATTGTAAAAGCCTGTAAATATGTTCACACGTGTGCATGTGCGTGTACGGTATGTGTGTGTGTCTTAACTATACTATGGACTATTGATCACTGTGGTACCAACTATCTACTGCAGGGGTGGGGAACCTTTTTCATTCGAGGGGCCAGTTCAAATTCCTCCAAGGGCCGTAAAAGTCCTCCAAGGGTCGTACTATGAACACAAACCAGGATCCACCACCCCTACCCCCCACCCCCCGCCCCCTCTAATTTAGGCCTATATTGAAGGCAGCCACCTTTAAAACAGATGCCACCTTCTGAATATAACTTCATTGTATTGCAAGTGTAATGTCTAAGAATCCTTTACAAAACATGTCATATTTCATGTGAAGCTACGTAACATTAAAATTATATAGGGGGCGGATTAAAATGCTTCAAGGGCCATAAACAGCCCTCGAGACATAGGTTCCCCACCCCGATCTTGTTCATGCCCGAGTATCTCTGCAACTGGTAAATGTTTGTCCATGGAAATTCAATTCTGAATTGTATAAAGGAGTAAAATGTGTGTGTGTGTTGCATCATGTGTTCATGTAGGTGCAGCCCAACCACGGCATCTCTGGGTACTGGCGGTGTGTGAAGAGGGAGACTCTGAAAGGAGCCCAGGAGGCGCTAGGAGATTCGGGAAGCCCCTTTTAAACTGGACCCCATCAGAACCAAAACCATATTCACATCGCTAGTTTAATCCAGTGCAGTCTGGGCGATGGAGTCCGAATCCTTCAGATTTTCCACATGGCATATGCACATACTGCATGTCCTCATTGTGAAATACAGTGTGAAAAGGACAATCAATGACCAGGTAGCCAGCTGCTGTCTATAAAAAAGAAAAAATAAGCAATTGCTATATTGTTATTGGTATACTATGTTGGTATATTTTTAAACCAGAGAAATGTATTGCCATTACTTAAAACACCTGAACTAAAATCTAATTCACTATGTGTGGGATTGTGCAGATTTAGGATGACTTTTTGATGCTTTGAGACACATTTACTCCTTACATTCACAACACATTTACTCCTTACATTCACAGCACACAAGTGAAAGTTTTCATCTGTAAGGTACTATTTTGAGTAAGTGCATTTACCCATTTTTCAGATATACTTTCATTTACCATATCTGTGTTTTTTAATGTCTCTTTACTTTGGAGTTTCAGTTCAGACTAGTTTTACATATGTCCCCCAAGTTTGTGTATGACTTCGAAGTTGTAGTTGGCCTAGGGGCAGAAAGTGCCTTGTGTTGTGCAACTAACAACATGGCATCATCCAAAAGAGTCTGTAGATGACCCATTGACCAAGTTTACAAATAAACCCAAGGCACTTTGCGCTGAACAGGAAATGGTTGTATTCGCAACAACCAATATATTGCAGTCTGGTTTGTAGATGTTGTGACATCAGCTTGCGTGTGTGTCTCGACTATCTGGAGTAGAGACTACTGTTGAAAGACTCCTTTTGGTTGTGAATCAGTGGTGCATATTCAAGATGAACTTGGGGTAACACTTTACTTGACGCCGGTGTCATATGCATGTCATTACAGTGACATAATAGTGTCATGACACAGTCATAGATAAGTCATGAACATTATGTCCATGTCATAAATATTTTATGACTGTTAGCCTTAAGTGACCCAAGGTTGTCTTTGCCATAACCGAATGTCACTTAAGGCCAACAGTCATAAAATGTTTATGACATGGACATAATGTTTATGACATGGGCATAACTGGGTCATGACACGGTAATGACATTCATATGACACCGGCGTCAAGTTAAGTGTTACCGAACTTTGTTATATTTGTCTGTGCTCTTTAGGAAAACAATAATGCAATCTATCCTGTGTATGTGAGTTTACATGTGTTTTTCTACTTGTACTTTGTGAATTGGTTTGTGTGAACTTAAACCTGTGGACGATCCCTTAGCAAATGTGTTTTGTTTCACATCTTTGCACTTGAATTTATTATGAATAAATGCTTTTATCTGTCATCCTGATGAAATAATAATAGGAGACTTAAAGGTGCACTGTGTAATATTTTTCGTAGTTCATTTCCAGAATCCATGCTGTCCATTCACAAATGTTACATTAACAAATATTTACCACCACCATCAAATTATAAGTATTCAGTTGGCCTATGACTGAGAAAATTGCGCTTTTCATACATGAAAAGTTTGATCTTCTCCATGATGAATTTCCAGAAATAGACATTTTTAGCTGCAAAACGTACTGTGTTTTGGTCATACTAGTAAATATTGGTTTATTATTCAGAAAATATTCATGAAAAGATCAAATTTGGCAATAGGCTGCACAGTTTCAATGAGCTGCATGGTTGCAATACCTACTCTGGCCACCCTGCGCCACCATCTTACACAGTGCACCTTTAAACAGGAAGGCTCAGCCTCGTATGGATATCAACATGTCCAGTGAGCTATTTTGTGTGTTTTCTCCACCTCACCTTTTGTTGTGTTTTTGTATTTTGTTTTCCATAAATGTGTGGTATTCACTGGTGTGGCACAACATTAAAATGCTCTTTCATACCAAAATTGTTGGTGTTATTTATTACTATTAGGCTATATATAGCCTATATTGGTATATTATTTATTATATGCATCATGTAGGCTATAGAAGTCTGCATGTATAGAAGTATTTTTACTAGGGCTGGGACATTAACGCGTTAATTTCGATTAATTAATCACGTGATTCGATTAATTAATTAAAGCGATTAAAAAAATAATCGCAATATAGTATAGCTACATAGTTCTGGATTAGACCAGTGGAGTGCAGTATTACGCCTGATGGTGAACAGCCTGCTGAAATTGAGAAGAGTACTCTCTTCTTTAAAAAATGAATATGTTTTAGATGAAGCTAATTTTTTGCAATTATTCAAAATCCATGTGAAAAAAAATATTTTTCACTGTCCTCAAGTCAGATATTTAAATGCGATTAATTCGATTAATTAATTCCATAGCCTATAGCTTAATTGGATTAAAAATTTGAATAGAGTCCCTCCCAGCCCTAATTTTTACACGATACTGCTTGAAAGGGCACAGGAAAGCAATGACATACCTTCGTCTCTTCATACAGCCAAGTTGTGAAAGTGAATGAAAGCCCATCTGGGAAACTCCAACTCCCATTGTCATTCTGACATAGCACACAAGTGAACACTGCACACTGTACACAACGAAATGGCATTTATGCTCAGTCATGGAGGAGGATGGGGGAGAGCACTGGTTAATTACTCGCCCCACCAACCTGGTGGGTCGGGAGTCGAACTGGCAACCTTTGGGAAACAAGTGCGCCCTAACCGCTTACCCATGACTGCCCGGCTGTATGCTGAATCTCTAATTTATTGGTGGGGGGCAAAAGAGAGAAGGCCAGAATTTGGTCCTCATTATTACATTGTAATGTATCAGCTGGGATGGGGGGCTTTCAGATGGCTTTTTCCCGGGCCTGGTCAAAGATATTAGCGGCCCTGTCTTTATGTTGTTTTAATGACACAGAAATGAATAGGCCTAGTTGCAGTGTCAGTAAACAAACGGGGTGACCACCTATTCCAAAGCTAAATCACACAAAGCCATCCCCAATCTAAAACGGTCAAATTATGGCATTGCCTTTAGGGGACAGTGTATTTTCCCGAGGGATTTGCTTGCACAACATTTAAGTATGGTACTAGCATAGTATGTGCTTTTGATAGACAAGACAAGATTGCAACCACGTGGCAGGGCCACGTCTGCGCTCTGCATCCAAATCTTTCAGTAAAATTCACTTTTTAACAAACAAAATCAGGGGCCCGATATAATACTGTAGGCTATTTTGGACACCGGTCAACAGAAATGCACCATACGGTAAACAACAGGGAAGTTGTAGGGGTATCAGCCCACCATAGGCTCTCAATCTGAACCTTGCGTGGATGCTGATCATGACGTTGCGTTGTGTTCCTGCGCTCTGGCTGGCAATTGGTCCAAGGATGCGGCGAACGCACGTCCGCTATTGCTGTCTGTGCACTGTGTCCAAGGAACCGACACTCAAACAATAATTCGCCATCCCTGTATTCCAAGACAACAGCATTATCACAAAAACTGTACCACACTATCAGTGGGTAGAGAAGTATACTTTCTCCGGCAGGTTGTTTCGGATGAAGGCGCCAATACTTCTTTTAGGGGTTCGCTATTCATTTGTTCTGGAGTGATCTTGCGTTGTTTACCTTTTTCGTAGTTTTTTTTGGTCGGGCATCACGGAAGACAACGCGATAGGAGCATCTTTGAAGAAGCCACTCTGGATTTACTCGGACGATTACAACTACGAGCCAGTGCACTGAATGGTTTCAAGTAACGGAGAGCGGTAATGAACACATTTCACTCAATGGATTTTTATATTTAGAGCTGGATGTGACGCTCCCCCCGGCCACCACCAAGCAAAGACTGGGGAAGGCACATGCACCGCCAGGCTTGTAATTTCACAGTGACTAATAGGACATAACTATTACGACACACCAAAGTCATAACAGCGAATCTAATCATTTCAGTTGCTTCTTCGGTTCACGTCTTGAAGGCTTTGGTCGAGGGTTATTTTTTGGAAGAACACGATCTTAACTCCAGCCGTTGTGAAAATGATGGCTGGTGGAGCTGTTCAACATAACGGGATATTCACGACTCTTCACCACCACATTCAACCGCCCCACATGGAGTCGGATCCTCCTGATTCTAGGAAAAGACCGCTAGAAACCCCCACGGAGGCGAGTAGCACCAAGCGCACAAACACAGGAGGTAAGACCGTCTTGACTGTGAGGCTACCCGGTGGGCTGCCTGACCCATAGTGCCAAAAGTATTGTGCGTGTGCAGTTGTCGTGGTCAGGCCTAGTTGTCCACTCTACACCAAAAGCGACAGACACAAGTAGTTAGCAGCAATAATTTAATTTGTTGATATGGCGGTAAAGGCCATCAGGGCCACATGTCCAGTTTGACGGGGTTGGCAACTTTTGGCAACAATAGCCTAACTGATCGATGACGACCCTTTGGTTATTATGCGAACAGAGTTTCATTTTGCGTAAAATGAAGCTATGTAGTTTATGTATGAACATTTCTCTTTTGTGTGTGTGTCTGGGGGTGCCTGCCTTTTGTGCTGAATGGCAAAGTAATGTGACACCGTCTTGCCAATATACCAAAGTGGGCAACTTGGTTAACATCTGGAGATTTAAGCTCTTTTGGGCCATGGAGAACAATAGCATGGACAGCCATTAAGCCTAGCCATCTTGCATCTGTGCATGGTGACCCCTCTAACCCCTCGCTTTGACAGATTTTGGGGGTCTCGCTTTAATTGTCTCGCATGTGCGAGTAGGCGTGCCTAATTGAGCGTAAAATGAATGGAGCAGAAAAGCCGGCCGCTGTGCCCCGAGAAAGCCATTGAAATTCAGGAGCAACAATAAAAAAGCACAATCCAGATTAGTGCCTTTCTTTCTTTTCCACACTCTTTTCTGAGCAACGTAATGATCGAAGCAGCGTTCCAAAACCCTGCCATTGCCACAGAGATGGAGTTGGTTTCCGTCTCTATTTAGCCTATTTACTTTGCTTGTATGTGTGACTACTGCCTTTTAATAATAATAATAATAATAATAATAATAATAATAATAATAATAATAATAATAATACACACATAGGCTACAATGTTGTCTACACCAATTTTACCTCTTTCTGGACAACAAGTGTCCAGCTGACCTCATTTAAACTTCTGGGTGAAACACTATACTAAATGTATCGAAGTCATTTTGTTTGCGGAGAGAAGTTGCAGGCCAATAGCGCGCGCTGCTGTTGTAAAAACGTGCAAAAGCAACTAAGCATGTAACTACTTTTGATGGAAAGAGAGAGGAAACATCACTGCCTGTGTGC
>NC_085863.1:16118963-16131463 GCF_034702125.1 Engraulis encrasicolus | reverse complement strand
CAATCCAACCCCATCAACCATCAACCATCAAACCAAACCTTCCGCCGACCCAACCCCCCCTTCGACCAACCGACCGAGCAACCGAACGAGCGTGCGCCGGAACGTTCCTCAGCGAAACCCACTACCGCTACTCACTCCCTCGCTCCCTCGCTCCCCCCTTTTGCTTGCTCTTTTGTTGACTTGTTGAATCCAATTAGGTGGTTTTGTCTGGGACTGATGCCCCGGTGTCATTTTCTTGCGCAAAATCCTGTAATTTTCGCCTCTCGGCTCTTTGTGTTCCCGACATCATTTGTTCATCATTTTCTATTGTACGCACATATTGGTGTGTGTGTGTGTGTGTGTGTGTGTGTGTGTGCATGTGTGTGTGTGGGAGAATGTATGTGTGTGGTGTGTATGTGTGTGGTGTGTGTGTGTGTGTGTGTGCACGCGCTTGTGCTTTTCACTCCATCGTCCTTGCAGTGTCTCTTAGGGGGCAGGCGAAAACCCTTTTCAAATGCAGAGGCGTTTTGGGTGTGTGTGTTGGGTGTGTGCGTGTGTGTGTTGGCTTGCCGGTTTTGTGTTGATTGTCACAATACAATCAAGGGGGGTGTCAGCGGTGGGTGGTGGTGTCCGCGGGGGGTGTGTGTGGAGGGTTATTCAGAGTCCCAGTGTAATGTTAACCATCCCACCACCACCACCACCACCTCCTTTTGCCGACCCCCTACCCCCTGCAGCCCCCCCCCATCTCTCTCACTCGTGCCCCCGGTGAAGCAGCAGCACTAAACTCCCCAGTGTGTGTGGAAGCCTGTGTGTGCGTGCGTGCGTGTGCGTGTGTGTGTCCGCGTGTGCGTGTGTAAGCGTATGTTTCGTTCATCACTGGATCATGGGTGTAAGCCCACAAGTTGTTTGGCAGCGTTTAACCCTGCCACGTTCTGCTTGGGCTTTCCCCCCTTGGCGATTATGATAGCAACAGATTGTCGTATTTACTCTGGTACGCCACACGATAGAACCTGTTACTCATTCTGCCCACGAGTTTGCGCACCGCATGTCAAATTAGTGACAGAAAACACTGCCGCAGGAAGGGAGGGAGTGAGATGGAGAGAGTCAGAGAGAGAGAGAGAGAGAGAGAGAGAGAGAGAGAGAGAAAGATGGGGGAGAAAAGAGAAAAGCGACGTGAGAATAAATAAGGAGCAAAATTGTTGATTTGATCATGGCCGCAGTCATTGATTGTAGTAAGAATGTGTTTCGGGGGGAAAAAAGGGAAGGAATCAAACGATGGCCTTCCTTCTCTCTCAGTTTTGCTTTGTGCTTCAACAACAGGTAATGTATGCCGTGCACATGCTGTTTCCCTAGCGCTCCCTTCAAACATGGCTTCACTGGGTTGTAGCGTCGTGGTAACAATTGTCTCTTGTCATGACAACCCTGCCTTATGTTCTCACTGGCTGCAGAATGCTAGCTCAAGAAAGCTTCTTTGGAATGGTAAATGGCGGCGGTGGCGGTGGTGGTGGTGGTGGAGGTGTTGGCAATTTGGTGGGGGTTTAGAGGGTTGATGGGGGTGGGGGGCAGGGACGCAGAGAAAGCCACACTGACCTCAGTGGTGACAGGATGACACAAGTTTCCCCCCCTCATCATCAAGGTCATAGTATCGCGCAAGCCTCTCTCCTCATCATTTTTCGCCCCCTCCCGCCCCCCGAAACCCATTCGGTCCTTACCCCCCGCATCTCCGCAGCCTCTATATGTTCTGGCTATAGCAAAGGAGAGGGGAAACATGGCTTCCTCCCCTTACAACACCTATCAAAATGATAGGCTCGTGTTTTAAAGGTGACTGTCCGACTTTCTCGTTTCCGCATCAGGTTATACGCACTGGCCTCTCGATTCGAATCTATCCTTTCCTCCTCCTCTCCTCCGATCTTAATTCATCAGATCCCCTCTCCTCGCCTCATTCATCCTTGTCCTCTCAATGAGTGCTCTCTCTCTCTCTCTCTCTCTCTCGCAATCTCTATTCACCTCTCTCTACCTCCTTCAATACCCCCCACCCCCCCTCTCTCCCTCTCGCTCTCTCTCTCTCTCTCTCTCTCTCTCTCTCTCTCTCTCTCTCTCTCTCTCTCTCTCTCTCTTTCCAGCCATTTTCTCTTCAAGCTCCCTTCAGCTTGCGGCAACCCTTATCTCTCCTCTGCTCCTCTCTGCTCCTCTCTGCTCCTCTCTGCTCCGGCTTGCGTCCCCTCCTGTTGTCCAGCTCCCAGTAGCCGCAGTAAGGCTGTGGTGGTGCTCAAGGCTGTGGCGTGGCGTGGGGGAATGATCCGTGCCTCTTGCCTGTCATCATACTGATCAGCTGCACGTGAGCGCGCGAGCGTGTGAGCGAACCGTGCGTGGTCGTCCATGCGTAGTAGGGCATCAGCTAACTGCCAAGCGCTGGACACGCCGGGCCGCCCGGCGGCCGTACGGATGGATGGATGGACCACCAAACAGCTCTCAGCTCTCAGCTCGTCTACATGCGCGTTTCCATTACCCGCTCGTGTAGCTGTGTAGTGAAGTGTATCCCCCCCGCACCACCTACCCAAACCGCCCTGTACCGCCTCCACGCTCTTACACAAGTATACGCACACACAAACACACACACACACACACACACACACACACACACACACACACACACACACACACACACACACACACACACACACACACAATGCGCACACACAAACTCTACACTGCACACACACACACACACACACACACACACACACACACACACGCACACACACGCACGCACACAATGCGCACACACAAACTCTACACTGCACACACATACACACCGTCACACACACAAGCACGTGTCCTTCACATAACTGTGGCCGCAGGGTCCAAATGACACACCGGTATTGGCCATCAGTCATGGTGGTGGAGGTGGAGGTGGAGGGGGAGGTGGAGGGGGAGCTGGAGGGCAAGTGTTGCAAGGCAAAGGGACAGAGCGGACAGGCAGGCAGGCAGAAAGGGGAGGAAGGAAGGCAGACAGGGTAGGCAAGCGGACAGGCAGGCAGGTGGACAGGCAGGTAGGCACTGGGCAGGCAGGCAGGCGGACAGGCAGGCAGGTGGACAGGCAGGCAGGCAGTAGGCAGGCAGGCAGGCGGACAGGCAGGCAGGTGGACAGGCAGGTAGGCGCTGGGCAGGCAGGCAGGCAGGCAGGCAGGCGGACAGGCAGGTAGGCACTAGGCAGGCAGGCAGGCAGGCGGACAGGCAGGCAGGCAGGCAAGTCAGGCAGGCAGACAAGGGAGGCAGGCGGACAGGCAGGCAGGAAGGCAGGCATGCAAGCAGACAAGGAAAGCAGGCGGACGGGCAAGCAGACAAGGAAAGCAGGCGGACGGGCAGGCAGGCAGGCAGGCAAGTCAGGCAGGTGGGCAGGCGGACGGACAGGAAGGCAGGCAGGCAAGTCAGGCAGGTGGGCAGGCAGGCAGGCAGGCAAGGCAAGGCAAGGCAAGGCAAGGCAAGGCAAGGCAGGCAGGCAGTCAGGCAATGCAGGCAGGAAAAGCAGGCAGGCGGACAGGCAGGAGAGGAAGGCAGGCAGGAAAGGCAGGTATGCGGGGAAACCGGCAGGCAGGCAGGTTGGCAGGCAAGGCAAGCAGGCAGGCAGGCAGGCGTACAGGCAGGGGAGGAAGGCAAGCAAGCAGGCAGGCAGGCAGGGGAGGAAGGCAGGCAGGGGAGGAAGGCAGGCAGGCGGGCTGACAGACAGGCAGGCAGGGGAGGAAGGCAGGCAAGCAGGCAGGCAGGCAGGCAGGCACGCAGGCAGGCGTACAGGCAGGGGAGGAAGGCAGTCAAGCAGGCAGGCAGGCAGGCGGACAGGCAGGGGAGGAAGGCAGGCAGGCAGGCGGACAGGCAGGCAGGGGAGGAAGGCAGGCAGGGGAGGAAGGCAGGCAGGCAGGGGAGGAAGGCAGGCAGGGGAGGAAGGCAGGCAGGCGGGCTGACAGACAGGCAGGCAGCCGTTTCAATGGCAGCGGTGGTGGGAATCCACTAGCGGAGGAGGTGACGTCACCTCAATGCACCGCGCACGTTTACCTGCAGTGTTCAGGTAGCCGGCACTGTAACACTGTGGGATCGCCCGGTTCAGCCGCATGATGCATGTTTTCGGGGGGCGACATGGTTGGCCGAATTGGAGCTGTGCTGCATGATAAATGTTTTCGGGGGGGGGGGTTATATGGTTGGGCGAATCGAAGCTGTGTGTGCTTTAGCCCTCTGCATCACTACACTACACCACAGAGGACCTACTAAAGTGCGGCGTCGCTGGCCTCCTCAAACCTCCTCATATCTGGTGTAGTGTTGTAGGGTGTTCTGCCCGAGAGCCCCAGAGGACTCCCTCTCTCCCTCTGTGCCAAACTAGCAGCCCAGCCGAGCCCACAGCACCACAGCACCAGCCTGCTGCTACTGCTGCTGCTGCTGCTGCTGCTGGACGACCTTAGTCACTACCCTCCTCCCTCTACACCCCCGGGGGGCAACTCTGGGTAGAGGTTAGCCTGCCGGTGCCTTTGATGCATATGAGATGGCAAAATCGGCATTACGTGCTGTGTGTGTGTGTGTGTGCCTGTATGCTGGGGGGAGTGTTAATGTGTGTGCGTGTGTGCGGACGTGTGTGTGTGTGTGTGGGCACAGGTGTGTGTGTGTGTGCGTGCACGTGCATGTGTGTGCTTGCTTGGGGTGTACGGTTTTAAACCATGTACTGTATGTACTGTAGTATGAGTGTGAGGCAACCTAGAGTAGGTATAGCACAAACCGTAGTAAGAGAATAGCATAGCAGGCAGCTAACAATGCTGGAGTACTTTACCACACAGATCACGTCCCCACACTGACTCACACTGGCACACATGTTAAGACACATTTGCATGTCAGCTTTCATTCGGATTCCATCGCAGTCGGTGTTGGCATTGGAATGGGAAATGAGGAAATGCGGATGAGATTTCTGGATTCTTCTCTGCGTATATTCTATTACATACAAACTAACCCTGTTATAAGTGTGCATGTTTTTTCCGGAATAAATATCAGTTTTATGAAGATATATGGTTTTCACGGAAGGTGTTAATTTTACGAGGGACAATTAATATCCTATAACCTCGGCAGTAAAATATGTGTCGCAAGATTTTTCAAATACCTATGTGCGGTTGCAGCACACACGCGTGTGTGTGTGTGTGTGTGTGTGTGTGTGTGTGTGTGCGTGTGCATGTGTGTGTGTTGGTGCATTTTTGAGGAGCAGGGGGTTGTGTGGGAGCCCCCGCCCTCTCTGACCCGGAGTATGTGAGGTCTTTTGAACAAGTGTGTGTGTGTGTGTGTGTGTGTGTGTGTGTGTGTGTGTGTGTGTGTGTGTGTGTGTGTGTGTGTGTGTGTGTGTGTGTGTGTGTGTGTGTGTGATATGGGGGATGGGAGAGGTAGTGGTGTGTTTGTGTGTATGTAGGAGGGTGGCCATATTTGTTAGTGGGGGGTCTACTTTCTCACATTGGGGGGCGTGCGCACACACACACACACACACACACACACACACACACACACACACACACACACACACACACACACACACACACACACACACACACACACACACACACACACACACACACACACACACACACACACACACACACACACACACACACACCTACCTCTGGTTTAGATTACATTTGTCAGACTCAGTCAGGACATGCAAGGCGCTTGATTGCTTTTGTCTCATCGCTCTGGTCTCAATTTCATTTGCCTGGATTAACAAGCCTCTCTGTGATGTTAAGTGCCCTTGTCTTACTTGGAACATCTATCTCTGGCGGTAGAGAGAGAGAGAGAAAATAAAAATAAAACAAGAGGAATGGTGCATTTGATGAAGGTCTAGAGAGAGAGAGAGAGGGAGAGAGAGAGAGAGAGAGAGAGAGAGAGAGAGCTGGAACACAACCAACCATAGAGGGAAATCCGAGGACGAGGAGAAAGGAATCGGAAAATCAGAGAAGACTTTTTACCGGAGCCAAATCTACTGCTGTATCCCATCTCCCACCTCCCATCTCCCACCTCCCATCTCCCACCTCCCATCTGGCTTAAGGTGGATAATCCCCCCTCAGCCGTGCGGTTGGGCTATACCTCCGTCTCCTGCTAGGGTATAGAATAATTTATTCTGTATTTTGGATGTGCGTAGAGAGCTCACATCTGCCGGAGTCCAATTCCTTGCACATGTACAGTATTAATGATTCTGATTCTGATAGGTCTCTGTCTCAGTCTAACAATCAACCAACCCCCACTACTCAAAGCACCGTCCATGGTGCCAAGGTGATGCAATTCTGGAATTGTGATTTATATATGGGTGAGCTTCGTTGCTTCGTTGCAAAATGGCGTGTATCCATTTTGTAACATTTTGGGAAATTGACAGTGTTGTATTGGGCAATTTATTATTGCAAAATGCATTTTAAATAGGATTAAAAAGTATGTTCTCAAAATATCTGAATGGCAAGAATTCACATATAGATACGATATGATATAATAGTAATAGGCAGTAGATGATGGGCTGTCTGAGCAGTCATTTTCCATAATAACGAAACTCTTTATATTCAACACAATACATAAAAAAATCCTCCTTTACCATTGTGTGAGCTTTTGCCATGTTGGGGGAAAAAAATGAATCTGCTTCTCAGCCCCCTCCCCCAACGTCTGTCTTCCTGTGTCGAAGTGATTCTGGAATTGTGAGTTGGTTTTGCTTTGATATTTCATCACAACATGTTTTCAACCCTATACTTCTCTGTGGTTCACATTTGAACCATGTTGAGAAAAAAAATAATCCTTGGTGAATACAGTCCACCACCAGAAGCCTCCACTTGAAGGCAAATGAAGTGCAGATTTGTTGGATGGATGTGGGAGATATCAAATGGGCAATGCTTGGTGTGCATCTCTGACGTGTGAAGCCAAGAATCTTCAATGGACTCCCACAGAGTTGATTTTAGGGTTTCATATAGCTTTCCACTCTAACCACACAACGCTTTGAAAATGTATCGCAAAAAAAACAGATTGCTGAGAAACCATTTAGGTTTGAAAATATAAAAAATATATATAATCTGTGACTTTAAAAAGTAACTGCGAATTTGTAAAATTCCAGTGATGGGGTGTGCACCTTTTAAGTGAGACACAGTGAATGTAATCGTGACCTCCTGTGGTTTTGATGGGTCCTGGCCAGTCAGTTTTTGATTTTTTTTTTTGCCCTAATGAGGAATTCCCTCCCCAGTACTATGCACTTCATCAGAGAGAGTAGAGAGAGAGAGGTTCCATTGGCCCATTGTTTCCTGGTTCTATTATTGGGGGGGAAATCCCCCTTTAGGCAGACCTAGGCAGACCTGAGGACTGTTCTATTCAATGCTAGGAGCATTATGACACGCCCCTTTAGGCAGACCGGAACCTGGTCACATTAGGTGCCCATAGAAACCTATTATGTTGGCATATCTCTATACTTAAAGAATCTCTGACTTCATACTGACCGGCCATCTGTACGTTCACTTGACACAATACCTTAAGTTCCCCTGTCTCCTCCTAGTAGGCTAGACATCATCCCCTTATCGGCTTAGTGCCTTTTATCAGACATTTATATAATAAAACGGAGCTTTTAAATTACGTTTCACACAGAGAAAAAGAAGCAATGCCATGCGGAAATAGAGAAATGTATCCCACATACATTTTTCATTTGAATGCATTTACTTTAACCGAAAATGTACAGTATGCAGTATAGGCCTATCTGCTATGTTTCTATGCTCCTCCATTTCTGTAGGTCTATAGTATGTAAAGTCATTCTGCATCCAAAAATGTCTTTGAACACCTGTCTGATAATAGACTTCACATGATTAGTGTACCCCAGGGGTGGGGAACCTATGTCTTGAGGCTGTCTTATCCGGTCCTGACATAATTTTAATGTCATGCAGTTTCACATGAAATATGATGTTTTGTGAATAAATGTTAGAAATTACATGTGAAATACAATTGAGTCATATTTTCAGGGGACCTAGTGAAGGTGGGGTCTGTTGTAAAGGTGGCCGACTTCAATATAGGCCTAAAGTGCACAATCCTGGTTTGTGTTCTAGTACGACCCTCGGACTTTATCCCCTTAAGACACGGCATTATAAATTAGCTGTTACCAGAATGGCAATGACCAAGTCGTAATGTATTACTAAAGGCCCCGTGCACTAGTCATAGTAGTGTAGTACTATAGTAGTTAACTTTCAATGTCTATTACAGCGTGCCACAGGAGGTACGGCATGCGTTAAGGGGCTACAAAATTTCAAGTAGACCCTCGAATGAAAAAGGTTTCCCACCTCCGGTGTAACCCTCCATCCTCCCCAAATGAGAAGCCTACTACCCGGTCCATCATTTTGACGTTCATGATATTCAATCTCTATTCAGAGGTTTCTGTCTACGTATTTCAAATCACCAGGTTCCTACCTGTGCAGTTAGTATGTGGTTTAAATAATGAACTCATCTACTGGGCCTAACAGCTGTGTTGATTGAAACCAAGAGATTTAGTGCTCTCCACATACTTTTATGTTGAAATGTGTTTTTCAGCTAGCATAGAATGTTCCCATGTTGCAATCTAATGGAATCAGTTATTCCCAAATTTCCTACCTGGAAATGCATAATATATACTGGTACCACACGTAGCAACACCACACAATTGCCTTGTTTACATGATAGATTTAATTCAGAACTAGCCCAATTTAATTCTGAATAAAGCTTAATTCCGCTTTGAAAACGTCATGTACTGTAAACAATTCGCAATACTGCAATGTTAACTCGACTGAATTATTTCATTCTGAATGATTAATTCTGAATTAAAAACATGATGTAAACATGGCCAATGTTCTCTGCTCTTTTGCTTTTGATAATGTAAAGAAAAAGGCAAGGCAACGAATACCCACATAAATGCTCTACCTTTTCCTCTCATGAACGTGCGTGCCACTCCACGATAAAGTGCTGAAACACCTTGTCGCATTTAGGATAACACCCTCCCATCTCGCAACCATCTTGAGATACGAGGCCTCATAATAAGAATAACTGATTAGCACACCGGCGTGAATGAGACTCTGTAGCCAGGAGCTAAGGATGGGAGTCCTGTAAATTAATATGATGTAACCGTGATGATTAAACAGTTTAATTTTCATTTTCTCTATTGCCCCCAGGTCTATGTGGGACTACAGTCACCCTCAGTCTTTAATGGCAAAGAGACTGTGTGTGTGTTATTGATGCAACATTGAAATCGTGATCACGCTCTGCCTCATTGCCACCGTTGCTGTTTATAGTGTAGTCCGTACTGCAGCCAGGGCAGCTGACGGGGGAAAGGGGGGCCAGTTGTCCTGGGCCCAGGGAGATGAGGGGCCCAGAATTGGCTCCTTAAAATGACATTGTATGTATTGGATTCAGGGGGGCTTTCAGATGACTTTTTCCCGTGCCCTCCCAAAGCTCTCAGTGGCCCTGACCAGCTATACAAGAAAGGTGCTATCTTACGGTGCGTAGGTTGCGTGCTCACAATATCCTACCAGCACATTGATAGATACACTAAAGGGATAGAGAGAGGGATTGACAGAAGAAAAGGGAGAAAAAAACAGAATGAAGAACTGAGAGATATAGGCCTATATATTGAGCAGACAGGATGACTTCACACCATTAAGGAAAAGGACTGAAAGGGGAGAGTAAAAAAAAGGATGGAATTCTTTAAAGAGAAAAATGCTCCAGTCTTCTCCGTAGAAGAATGTCAGTAACAAAATGGTTGTGGCACATTTGCAGTTCATTTACATTTTCCTCAGGGTTGATGGGACTTGGAAAGTATTGCTGCCATAGCAGTTGGATAGCAGAAGGGACCAAGAAACTTCATCCCAGAACAAATGAAAAGGGGAAAGAAAGAAGAAAAAAAGAAAAAAGACTGAATGAAAGAAAGGAAGAGAGGGAGAGAGAGTACGTCACACTCTGGCAAGTGTCTCCCATACAAATCTGCGGGATCAGCTTCCCATATGGTGGTGCGACTGTCTCACACTCTCTCACTCTCTCTCTCTCTCTCTCTCTCTCTCTCTCTCTCTCTCTCTCTCTCTCTCTCAATCTCTCTCTCTCTCTCTCTCTCACACACACACACACACACACACACACACACACACACACACAGACACACGCACACGCAAACACACACACACGTGTGCGCGCACACACACTACTGGACCACAGTCAAATCCCAGTACACTGTCAGAGAGGCTCCAGCCTCCACTGTTGCACCAACACAGCCTGGTTTTACAGGCCACCAGCGCCTCACCAGCAGACTCGTCCCAAATTGCTCGCCTGCCGTGGGGGGGAATGGTTCCAGCGTGAGCACCCGCCCGGCCCGATGGCTCCAATCTTATTTGCGAAGTCTTGGTGTATATCCCCCTTGTTAGGCGAGTCGACAGCACTTGGCATGACGAACATGATAAAACTCTGAGATAAAGCAAAGTTTAAAATTAGACCGCTGTGAACTGCAAAAGCAGGTCAGTTTTTCTGCGCTCAGGGAAAAATCTGGGACAGAACGTGTCACCCAAAATGCCTGAGAAGGAGAGAGAGAGAGCGGGAGAGAGAGAGAGAGAGAGAGAGAGAGAGAGAGAGAGAGAGAGAGAGAGAGAGAGAGAAGGAGAAGGAGGGAAAAATTGGGACTGGCAATTATAGAGTCACCTGTGAAAACACACAGACAGGTAAAATGGAAGATATAAAAAGAGAGAGAGAGAGAGAGAGAGAAAGATAAAAAGATGGAGTAGACTCATTTTTCACAGATAGTATGAGCTGTCTGGTGTGTTTGCGGGGGCCTCGAGGCTCTTCATACCAGAATGTCAGGGGCTCTGTAAAGCATTCATGATGTGTTAAAACACAATGAGGAACTATTGTTCCCCTAGCCCAGTGTCTAACACCATTGCCCCATCTGTTGGGCCACTGTAAGGGCAGAGACAGTCTCTCTGTTAGACGTGCTCTACATGTAGATCCACATAGATCAGTGAACTCCATCTCTGTTTTTCTATAGCGTCTCGAACAAAGCGTTTCTGCTTTGGGCGAAAAAAAAAATCAAAAAGAGGGACTATCAATGATTTTTATATTTCTTTTGACAGAGTGGATCAATGGCCTGCGCAGATTTAATAGTAACACTGTCTGAGCTGAGCACCATCTTTGGATTTAATAACATTTCGGATTTAAAGCCATTTCTTTTTGGAAAAAGGGGAGATTAGCAGACAAAGACTTTGCTATGCTAATTATTCTATATTTCTTTTGGCTGTGCGATGAGAACAGGCTGTGAAAGAAGTAAGGCCTGAAATGTTCTGAACATCATGACCATATGTTTCTTCCAGGCTCAAGGGCAGTGACAGCCATTTGCAAAAACCGTGTCGTGTCGCAGGCAGGCTGTCGGCTAATGGGAATAGGTTTTCTGTGCTACACAATTCGTGCTATTGCTTTTACTGTAAATTAAATTAGACCTGTTAAGATGAAGTGTGCTTGGCTCTGCCGTGGCGTTAATGGTGGGGCACTGGGTTACTACACCGGCAACCTGAGTTCGATTCCAGCCCCTGTCATTTGCCGATCCTTCCCCATCTCTCTCCCCACTAATTTCCGGTCGGTCCTTCACTGTCCTGTCAAGAATAAAGGTGAAAACCCCCCAAAATATTTACATTTTAA
This sequence comes from Engraulis encrasicolus, assembly GCF_034702125.1. Classification (NCBI taxonomy): domain Eukaryota; kingdom Metazoa; phylum Chordata; class Actinopteri; order Clupeiformes; family Engraulidae; genus Engraulis; species Engraulis encrasicolus. The sequence continues at coordinate 16,119,802 of NC_085863.1, read as the reverse complement.
AAAGATATATTAAATTAGACCAGTTAAGATAAATCATGCTGTAAATTTAAACTGCATTCATTTACTGTGCATTTGATTACATGTATGACCAGGAAACCCATCAACATCATCGGTAAAATGATATGCAAATTTTCAAATTAACATAATACTGTGAACACATTTGATTTACTGAAGAGTGCCAAGTGAACAAAATGAGACCAAATCTCTGTCTGTCTACCTAATATCCATAAGCAAGAGGAGGCTAGGCTATCATTGTGTGTTTTTGAAGGTTGTATGCCTTATCTGTGATGCGCACGTTCGATCCTTCACTCTGGTTTTCGACGCCTTTCCCTTGAAACGCCACAATGCCGAAGCGGCATTTGCAATTACCCCCAAACGAATGAGGGGCCAAGCCGCTATAATGGAGTAGATAAATCACATGCCTCCACCTGCTCATGTCAGTCCTCTAGAAAATGCACCGTGCACATGCAAAGCTTATTCATTTTGACAATTCCTAGCTGGCTGTAGTCATTTCTGAAAGGGTTCCATAAGTATGACAAAACACAGAATTTAAGAAGATCATGCACACCTGATAGGAATCTATGAACCATTGCAATGCTGTCGTAGAGTAGTATAGCATGTGTAACATACTAACAAACATCTAATGTTAGTCAAATTTCCTTGTATTAGTAAATATACTTAGCAAATAAAAAAAACTATTATGATTTAAGAAGTTTGTGTGGAGCCGATATGAACGTATGATCAATTCCGGGATTACAGACATGACAGACATGCTGTAGGTGCCGTGTCTATGAGCCACATCAAGGTGGTCAGATATTTCTTTGGATTTCTCTTCTATT
>NC_085863.1:16108963-16113963 GCF_034702125.1 Engraulis encrasicolus | reverse complement strand
AATTCTGACCTTTTGTGTAACAAATTTCACAGCATTGACATGAATAATTTATCCCAGCAGTACAGGGGAAACAAGACTTGTATCGACACGCAGCTGCTACACTGTTGCTTAGTATGTTGTAGGTAATAGAAGCAGCTTGAGACAAAGATGGTAGGAGGACCCTGCAGGGAGTGTTTGTATTTGTGTTTTATTATGCATGTCTGTGTGTGTGTGCGTGCGTGTGTGTGTGTGTGTGTGTGTGTGTGTGTGTGTGTGTGTGCGTGCGTGCGTGCGTGCGTGCGTGTGTGTGTGTGTGTGTGTGTGTGTGTGTGTGTGTGTGTGTGTGTGTGTGTGTGTGTGTGTGTGTGTGTGTGTGTGTGTGTGTGTGTGCGCGTGCAGTGCACACACTGTGCAGTACACACGCTTGCCCCCTCTGGGATTGGGTATGTGTTCGAATGTGTTCGAATGAAAGAAAGGGTGTGTGCAGTGTGTGTGTGAGTTAATGAGAGAGAGAGAGAGAGAGAGAGAGAGAGAGAGAGAGAGAGAGAGAGAGAGAGAGTAGGACAGTCTAAGACCCCTATTCTCATGGCGTCCATTCTTCATTCTTAGAAACCCTCTTCCCATTCGCTGCTCTACATACAGTGGGACCCCGTTCTCATCCATCTGCACAGGGTCGGCCACAGGCATAGGCAGACAAGGCGGGCGCCTAGGCACCAAATGTCTTTGGGGGCACCATAGCAATGCTTGAAAATCTCACAGAATTAGAACGTCAACTGAAATAACACATTAAAATTTTATAGTGACACTGATTATTCATGGGCAATCAGTATATTGTCCTGGTCGGCTGTGCTAGGTCAGATGTGTGACACTATGTTTACAGATGGCAATTTCATAATGCACGAAAAGGAAAGGGGGTGCTCTCCTAGGGCAGTGTTTCTCAACAGGGGTGCCGCAGCCCCCCCCTCACGGGTGCCGCGGAAACGTGGCTGATAAATAAATTATAAATTTAGACAAATATGTATTATATTATTATTATATGTTAATGTTAGTCAGTGGAATCTTTCATCTGCCATATACGCACAATAAAGTAAATATAGGTCACCCCAGTCAGCTGCAACTTCGAACGTAGGTCGTGTGACGTCTCCAAATGTGTTACTTTTCTAAGCTTGTGTAGTATCGGATGCGATGCCATGTTACGGCTTGTTGGTTTGGGGTGCCTTGAAATGTTTCATGAATTGAAAGGGTGCCTCGCCTAAAAAAGGTTGAGAAACACTGGCCTAGGGCACCAAACTGACTAGAACTGGCACTGCCTCTGTTCATATGGAGGCACACTCACACAGTTCCTTTCACCCACACAAACACATACAGAAGCACACATACTGTGGATCTGGGGTGCATTTCTGGAAACCGTAGTTGTTAGCAGTTAGTAACTTCGGTAGTTGCCAATGGGAAATTGCATTGCAACTAACAAAGTCGCTAACATAGTTAGCAACTACGCTTTCCAGAAATGCACCCCTGTTCTCTCCCCCACACACAGGCGAACACAAAGCAAACACACGCACGCGCGCACACACACACACACACACACACACGCACACACACACACACACACACACACACACACACACACACACACACACACACACACACAGAGCGATGGCATTACTGTAAACCCATTTCACTCATGCCATTCCGCTGTATTCTCCCGTCCCCTGTCATCGCAGTGCTCTCCATGCTGATTTGTGCACACTGGTGCCTTCTCTTTCACACCTCAGCACACACACACACACGCAATAACGTTTTCAGTGTTAAGTCAACACTAGGGGTGTAAATCACAGCCTTCACAAGTCGATACGGTTTGATATCAATTTCTTAAGGCAGCGATTCGATTATTTTCGAATGCCCCACGATATCCGATACGATTAGATTCTTTTTTTTTCTAAATTATATTTGTGTGTTGCTGTTGACTATTAATTTTAGTAAATTATGGTTTATTGGGCCAGAGGTTGGCCCCCGAACATTTGTGAAAATTTCAAGTGGGCCCCAAGATGGAAACGGTTGGGAGTTCCTGCTCTTAGAAGTAGTATTAGTGTTAGATTCAACTCCCTCAGTGTTGAATTAAAACAGCAAAACTGAACTGTATTCATTTTGCACTGTTAATTCAACTCTCAAAAGAGTTGCACAGGTTGTTCAAATGGGACCATATATGCTCGGAATAGTGTTGAACTATCACTGCAGAACTCACTGTGTACTTGACTCTAATGTAGTAGACATTCTTGGGGGCAGGTGCTCAAGGATGGAGGACATGTGAAACTTCCTCACTTGGCTATATTATATTGTATTATATTGCATTATATTATATTATAGTATATTTTATTTTATTTTATTTTATTTTATTTTATTTTATTTTATTTTATCGAACACAGTACATTGTGAAAAAAAAAACTTTCAAAGGGGCACTTTTTGTTCAGTAAGGTAAAGGGTCACATGCTTTGACACTACCTCATCCTTATCTATGCACACCTATGCTTGTAGTGGTCAAGCAAGCCCTCTGTGGTCCCGTGTCTCTTCGTGCCTCTGTGTGTTTGTTTGCTCATCTGCACGCCGTGCTGCAGTGATGAAGTCGTTCCATATGGCCCGGCCTTCTTCATTTGCAGCCGTGGCATGGGGCAGCGAGAATTTAATGGCTTTTGGGTGATTTATAATGACTCATAATCGCAATGCAGCCCTGAACACCCAGCGTGCCCAATTCTAATTTTACACTCACACACAGTATTAATGCGGCTATTATTAGCGATCCTGCTTTCACCACTAATGTCAATAAAACTGTCACTGTCACTCCCAATCAACAAAGTGCACAACTGAAGACACTATCAAGGCGTAGAGACCGACGATACTATCAAAGACAGTGCACTAGCAGGAACTTTTATGGGCTACGATACACAAATACAGTTATTTGGCTATAATACTACTACTACAAATACTATTACTACTACTACTACTACTACTACTAATAATAATAATAATAAATTAATAAATAATAATAATTAGCTTAATGAAATTATTAGTTTTGTTGTTATTTGTATTATTATTTTAGTAGTAGTAGTAGTAGTAGTAGTAGTCATATTAGTAGTAGTTTTAGTAGTAATAGTAGTAGTAGTAGTCGTATTAGTAGTTGTAGTAGTATACGTATAATATTTCAGATTTTTCCTCTTCCCATCATCAACACACAGTTGCTGGTCAAGTTAATATCTGCTCCACCTTTACACACACACTCTTGCCTTTTGACATCGCAGTTTGACACTGTCGCTACTACTACAGGAAGTGCTACGTTGATTAGCTGCCAGCCCAGTCCAGGCCAGTGGTCGTTACTGTTAGGCCTGTACCACTGCCACTGCAAGGAGGAATCTCAGCTGTCATCGCCAGCACATCACTATCAGTATCACTGCACCGCACTGCATTCCCACCCCTGACTCCAGGCGGCCCCTCAGCATTGAAATATGGCCACTGACAACAGCGGCGAGTGCAGCCATGCTGCATGTAGGATCGGATAGCATAGCACAGGATCGAATAGCATAGCATAGGGTCATGTAGCATAGCATAGCGTCATATAGCATGGCAAGAGGATCGGATAGCATAACATAGAATAGGATGACATGAGATCAGATAGCAGAGCATAGGATGTTAAGGAATAGGATAGGATAGTGTAGGATGTGGACAGGGTATTGTAGGATGTGGCTGAGATTGGATGGGAAAGAATAAGTAGAATAGAAGATTTTATAGGATCGTAACAGATAGTACATGATAGTATAGGATGTAGATGGGATGGGATACCAAAGGATCAGAATTGGATCAGGATAGGGTCAGATCATCAAATCACTTAGCATAGGATCGGATTGGATCAGATAAGACAGAAATAGAGTAGGATAGCACAGGATTTATAGTATGGAGACAGGATATCATATGATCTGATTAAATAGAATAAATGGATATTTATTTGGATCGTTTAGAGATTGAAGAGATGTATTATTGTAAAAAAGGCAACAAAATTGCGTTTGGAGCACAACACTAAGTAGTAGATTCCCATTTAAAGTGTAACAAAGATAAAAGTGACACCAATGCTTAATGATCTTCTAATCCTAGCCCTCAGCTCTCCAACCCCAATATAAATAAGGAGCCCCAATAAATGACTCGGTGTAAACATTAGGCAGTAATGAGTTTTCTCAGCAGTTCTGTGAAATCAATAGTCATATGGCCTGAGGGCAAGGGTAGAGCGGAATAGGTAAGGTCAGATTAGGATAGGATAGCATTAGATTGGATTGCATTAAATTTCTTTTTTTGTGATTTTTAGGGCCTGTGTTGTGTCATAGTATTGTAGTACTGTGGTAGTTACATTTCAATGACTATTACAGCGTGCCACTGGAGGTACGGCGCGCATTAAGGGGCTACGCCTTTATTTTTGTGACAGGACAGTATAGAGGGTGACAGGAAGTGAGTGGGGAGAGATAGACGGGGAGGGTTCGGCAAATGACCTGGGCCGGACTCGAACCCGGGTCGCCGGTGTAGCAGACCAGTGCCCAGCCGATTGAGCCACAGCTGGGCCGATTGCATCACATTTCAAAGGGTAGTATAGATAGGTGATCGTATGCCTATCAGTGCTGCTACGGGGCGCGTGTGTGTGAAGTGAACTCGGGCTGCCATACGGGGTTGCCAGATGGGGTTGATGATTTCCAGCCCAAAAAATGTTCAAAACCCGCCTAGAAGCACTAAGCCCACCCAATTTTTGGCCATAGAAATCAATAGAATTGGGCAGGTTTTTCTCCCAAATCCATTTTTACCCCCACAGAGCCATCCTAATAAGCAGCCCAATCTGGAATACCGCCCAATCTGGCAACACTGCTGCCATAGCTGTTAGCTGTACTAATGGGCACTGCTATTAATAAGTTTGTCGGTCGGTAGAAAAAAAGAGAGGCCTCTCTCTCTACTGTCTTCTCTCTTCTCTCCTCTCTCCATGATGCTGT
>NC_085863.1:15966463-16103963 GCF_034702125.1 Engraulis encrasicolus | reverse complement strand
CAACCACCGGCGGCGGCGGCAGTAGCAGTAGCAGCAGCAGTCCCGACCCTCCTTCAGCACATCGGTCTATTACTAGGCCTTGGCCCTTGTTTTTCCCCACGGACTAAAACCTTCTGTGGGGCAGGAAAATGTGAGGGCACACGGTTATTTTTAACTTCCATATTCCAGCCTGAGCAAGTTAGAGAGAGAGAGAGAGAGAGAGAGAGAGAGAGAGAGAGAGAGAGAGAGAGAGAGAGAAGGAGAGAGAGAGAAAAAAGAACAAGCGAGAGAGAGAGAGAGAGAGAGAGAGAGAGAGAGAAGGAGAGAGAGAAAAAAAAGAACGAGCGAGAGAGAGAGAGATTGAGAGAGAGAGAGACAGTGAGAGAGAGAGAGAGAGAGAGAGAGAGAGAGAGAGAGAGAGAAAGAGAAAGAGAGAGAGAGCAAATGAACTGTAGGCAGCTGCTGCATAAGCCTAGGGATCAACAAATGGCTGAGTTAAGCATACACCGTGGAGTGAGCCTAAAGTCAGAGAGAGAGAGAGAGAGAGAGAGAGAGAGAGACAGAGAAAGAGAGAGAGAGAGAGAGAGAGAGAGAGAGAGAGAGAGACTAAAGTCATAGACAGAGAGATACACTCTGGCTCTGGAAGAGAGAGAGAGAAAGAGAGAGAGAGAGAGAGAGAGAGAGAGAGAGAGACAGAGAAAGAGAGAGATACTAAAGTCATAGAGAGAGAGAGAGAGATACACTCTGGCTCTGGGAAAGAGAGAGAGACAGAAAGAGAGAGAGAGAGAGAGAGAGAGAGAGAGATACTGAAGTCATAGAGAGAGAGATACTCTGACTCTGGGAAAGAGCGAGAGAGTGAGGGGGGGAGAGAGAAGGAGAAAGAGAGAGAGAGAGAGAGAGAGAGAGAGAGAGAGAGAGAGAGAGAGAGAGAGAGAGAGAGACTGTACTGAGCAGCGTCTCCATTCTGACCTCTGGTGCATCAGCACTTCTGTCATTTGCTGTGTTATAATCTCCACCTTCCCTGCCCTCTCTGCACTGTCATTTTGCTGCTGTTTTTACCCCGCTGCCACCCCACACCACCTCCATTGTTCACCCCTGCCTGTCATATTCTGCATTTTTATTCATGTATTGTATTTTAACTCCTCCTACTCTTCCCTCCAAAATCTCCTCACTCACTTCCTCCCCCTAACTCCATTGTTTTATCCCTTGGCTGTTCTGATGAATCTGATGAGGACTGGGAAGTCGAAACGTAATCCAGCCAATGAAATAATAAAAGAAAACAAAAAGGATTTTAAGTGTGCGGACCTCTCACTTTGAAACGTATCCCTTGGCTTTCACATTTTTTATTTTCATTTCTTTACTTCATTTTATTTTCCCATGCAGGCGAAACTGATCGTGCCCAACAGCACAGCGGGCCTGATCATCGGCAAGGGTGGCGCCACGGTGAAGGCGGTGATGGAGCAGTCGGGCGCGTGGGTGCAGCTCTCCCAGAAGCCCGAGGGCATCAACCTGCAGGAGCGCGTGGTGACGGTGAGCGGCGAGCCCGAGCAGAACCGCAAGGCGGTGGAGATCATCGTCCAGAAGATCCAGGAGGACCCGCAGAGCAGCAGCTGCCTGAACATCAGCTACTCCAACGTCACGGGCCCCGTGGCCAACTCCAACCCCACCGGCTCGCCGTACGCCAACACGGCCGACGTGCTGCCCAACGCGGCCGCCGCCGCCGCCACCTCGACGCTGCTGGGCCAGGCGGGGCTGGCCGGCATGGGCGGCTTCCCCGGGGCGGCCATGTCCAGCCTGTCAGGTAACGACCTGCTGGCCATCACGTCGGCGCTCAACACGCTCGCCAGCTACGGCTACAACACCAACACGCTGGGCCTCGGCCTGAACCCGGCAGCCGCGTCTGGTGTCCTGGCAGCCGTCGCCGCTAGCGCCAACCCCGCCGCGGCCGCTGCGGCCAACCTGCTGGCGTCGTACGCCAGCGAAGCGTCGGGAGGGGGAGGCCACCCCGCCGCGCCCAGCCTCGGGGGCTTCTCCCTGGGCTCCCTGGCCGCCGCCACGGGGGCGTCCAACGGCTACCTGAACCCCTCCTCCCCGCTGGTGGCGTCATCCCTGCTGGGCACCGAGAAGCTGACGGAGGGCGGCAAGGAGGTGGTGGAGATCGCCGTGCCGGAGAACCTGGTGGGCGCCATCTTGGGCAAGGGCGGCAAGACTCTGGTGGAGTACCAGGAGCTGACGGGGGCACGGATCCAGATCTCCAAAAAGGGCGAGTTCATCCCGGGCACGCGCAACCGCAAGGTCACCATCACGGGGTCTCCGGCGGCGACGCAGGCCGCCCAGTATCTCATCAGCCAGCGAATCACGTACGAGCAAGGCGTTCGCGCCACCAACCCGCAGAAAGTGGGCTAAAAAAAAAGAAAGAAAAACAACAAAAAGATGAGACATGAGGTGGGGGAGGCCTGAGAGACACGGAGAAAGAGAGAGGACCCAGAACAAAGGAGAGAAGTGATTTTGATGCGAGCTCGGTGGACAGGTATTTAAAAACACGGGACGATTGCAATGAGGGAACTTCCCACTTTAGCAGACGGCGAGGAAAAAAAGAGATGAACTTTATATGAAGATGAGGCGTGAGTGAACACAAATGTTTGAGTAAAGATGGGACGGTGGGGGAAGAGATTAATATTTGATATGTGAATACGCTTTTCTGACTGAAACCAACGTTGTTTTGTTTCGTTTTTAAAAAGTTGGAGTCGAGTCCTCTAGGCTTGTGTCTAAACATTTGGTCCCGTGAACACTGCAGGACCGAAGACGATGGACCAGCTGATTTTATCCTCCGATATACTCATCGCCAAACGGGAATAATCTGTTATTTTGTTTTCTTTTTTTTGTTTGTTTCTGTTACTGTTTTCTGCTTACATTTTAACAGCTACCATTTTGTTTCAGGTACCTAGTTCCTCTTTGTGTGTCTCTCCGGAGACTAACACACAGGCCACAGTCTCTTCGTATACAGGTTCTGCTTTCAGCCTTGTTGATATAATATATATATTTACCGTACCTTCAGCGTCTCCGGAATGCGTTCATCCATACGTGGCGCAAGTTTGTGTTGTTTACAAGGTCGAGGGATGTCTTGGAAACGAAGCGTTCAAAGTGACTCTGATTGCTTCGCTAATGTCACCGTCCCCTCCCCCACTGCATACCCCCTCCCCCCCAATGGCCCCCAGGCCTCCAGTACACAGACACTAGCCGTTTTCAAGTTAACATGATTAAGTGATTTCTCTTTGGGTCATCATGATAACATGCGCTATCATTTTTTTTGCTTGTCAGTATGGTTTTACGCATTATGCTTTTTAGATTTACTTAAAAATAACCTGTGTCGTCAGGTTGACATGAATGTAAAGACTTACTGTTATTTTTTTTTCTATGTAAGAGGATCAAAATGTTTGTGTTTGGTGTGTAACATATAGGTTAAATGTAAACTCAGTCACTACTGCTCAGAGGCTGTGTATGAGGTCACGGGTCCGACGTTCTGTGGCGAGGACAGGAATGTAATCTCACACACACAGACACACATACAGTATACACACAGAGACACATAAACACACACACACATACAGTACACATGCATACTCTCAAACAAAGGTTATGACTACTACACATGAGCATAAACTCAAACATAGTTTAACAAAAAAAAATGAAACACATATGGCTTAGTTGCTGGATCCCAATTTTGGTGCTACTAACTCATATAGAATCATAGATGTAGGGACTATACACTGATACACACATTTTTGGGAGATAAAAATGTGATCCAAGTTTTTCACTGAAAGGGAGTAAAACTACAGCGGCAATATCTGTTGTGACTGACTGGGGTTCAGACTTTTGGGGCATACCGGTAGCCTACCAGCGAGATGAACCTTCACACGTTAATCTTCAGCAATTTAATCTACTAACAATTTAATCTGTGCTCCTGTGTCTCTGCAGTGCACCGCAGACTCATTCAAGCCAATCTTGACATTTAGTCCAGACCCTCTCTGAAATACAAGGTAAAAAAAAACTTGTCCTGAGATAGAACGAATGGAAAGAGATCTGATTTTTTGGCACTACCACCTGTGGTTGCAGCTCAGGTTGTCGTGGTTGGTGGCTCGCCTGAATTTGGCAAGGGGGGATTTGAGGGGTAATCAAAACTGAAGGGAACTTCCTATGTGAATGTAGCACTACACACGAATCCAGTGCAGGTAGGGGAAGCAGGTGGCAATCCTTTTGGAACAAAATATGCACTGTCATATGGAGAGAGGAGGGACATGGAGGGCCCTTGAAGGGGCCTTTCAAGGACATTCTTCAACGGAAGGTCAAAGGTCAGGGCAGTTAGCTGACCATTGTGCACAATGTGTGGTATGTACACCCAGTAGACATACCCGATTTAAAAAAAAAAAAACCTAATAATCTGTTCAGTTTGTGAGGGCATGTTTTGGTGTTGTTGCTGTTGCTGTGGCTAACATTTTAACATAATGGCGCATACTTTTGTCGTGGCTCAAGCATATTCGTCAACAAGCTGAAAATTTACGTCAGTTTTCTTGCTGCTACCCATAAGTTCAACCACAAATATCCTGTTAAATTTTACTTATTTTTTCTTAACAAAATATAGAAAAAAAACAACGCGATCCACCTGGGGGATATGGGATCTTATAAATACATATGTTTTAAAAAAGAACAAAAACAAAACAAAAAAATGAACAATACAGAACATGGGTTTCCCCCCCTCTGACCACACTGTGAACTGGGTGTCCATGCCGTAAGAGCATGCAGGGTTAGACCCCATCAAGGAATGTACTTTACATACGAACACAGACACATAAAAAACACTCACAAGCATTGGCGACGTTGGTGTGTGCATGTTCTTGAGTAAAACCAACCCCAGAAACAAAAGCAATGAGTCAATAAGGACAGCACAACAACGCCGGAGCCCTGGAGCACCTGCTCTCATCCCGCTCTCATCCTGAAACGATGTTGCACAGCGAGGGTCAGCTAATGTCATCATGTCGTACGGCAGTAACGACAGTCTCGCGTCTCTTTAAGTCAGTTTGTCAGTTTAGCGGCTCTCCATTCGAACACTCTTTCTATTTATGGTGGCATTGTAAAAAACGTAAATGTCCAGGCTCATCATGAATCCCATGTTGGCGTTTCGATCTCTCTGGTCTCCTCTACTCTCTTCTACTCTCCCAAATTCTGAAGACATTTGCCAAGAGCCTGAATGGGCAGGCTGTGTAATCAATTGTGTAATTTGTGAAGAAAGGCATTTTCTTCACACAAACAAACGAGCGTGAAAAGTAGAAAGAGAGAGAGAATGCGAGATACAGGGAGAGCTGAGGTTCCATGGGAAACCTATCTACATGTCTTTCCAGTCAAATACTTGCTACAAATGGCATCCAAAAAAAAGGCCCTCGTCATTAGACCTCAGTGATCAGAGCCTCGCATTGAAACAACTTAGGGAGATGCAAAAGGTTCGATTTTACTCTTTTTTTTTGGTTTTGGGGTGCAGACTTGAAGTTTTCCACCACGATAGACTCAAGCACAACCATAATTGAGGGGAGGTTTGTAGTGGGAGAGCATGGATCGATCTCCCGTTGGTGTAGGACACCACTTCGCCTCTCTCCATCCCAACCTCTTCCAGAGCAGTCTAGTTTCCAGACCCAGCATGTCGTGATAAAGAAGGGGGAACGTCAAATGCCCGTTTTGCCCCTTTAGCTACCTCTTATTACGCATCTACCGTCCATAAATACTTCCTCGAAAAATCTCCTTCTCTTCCTCTATACCCCTCCTCTGAAAAAGGACAATTTTTTCTGTTGGCACTTCAGCCTTTTCTTATAACTTGCTGGTGGTCTTCTCGCTCTCCTTTCTCTGTTCATTTCTTTGGTCTCTCTCTCTCTCGCTCTCTCTCTCTTTCTTGCCTTTCTATTTCCCGATCTCTTATGTCTCTCCTGTCATGGTGATGCTCCAGGAAGTAAAGAAAGGTAGCCGATGATGATATATGGGCGTCAGTGGAGATCAGAGGTGGTGGGTCGCGACCCCATAATTTAACTGCTCTCAGGCTGAGCCTTTAGCCGGATCATCACTACTGACAACTGCAGTGATTTACTATCCATTGGCGTCCCCAGGATTGAAGACGCTCCTGGACAGCAAAGTTATTCTGACTCGAGAATTCACTTTGGTTCCTGCTGATTTCTGCCGAACGAACAGCCACTAAATTTACACCCCGTCCAGGGTACACACACACACACACATTGACCTTGGCCTTTGATCCCAACTTCTGGGCCTGTCAAAACGAAACAAAAAGCTGTCTTTCAAGTCGTCTCAAAAGCTGAAGTAAGCACTGCAGTCCTACCTATAAAATACTGTAAAGACAGGGACTTTTGTAATCGAGACACAGGCTACTTGAAATCAATAAAGGGAGTGGACAAGAGAGCTATATAGGCCAGGAAGAGTTCCATAAGCGAGACAGACTTGATCGTGACCTCAAGCTCAAACAACTGTCTATGTTGTCGTTTATACAGAATATATTCTATCTCTCTCTTTCTCTTTCTCTCTCCCTGTCTCTCTGTCTCTCTTGCTCTCACTGAGAATCGTCTGAGTTATTTTTTCTACTGTGGAAACCGTCCTGTCACATGGTCTATGTGTACTTTTAGTGTAGTTTAACAATAGTTTGTAGTCCAAAAATGCAGTCTTGAGCTGTGGATTTCAGTGTGTGAACTATGTTATATTTGTGTGGATGGGGAAAGTGCCAACAGGAGCCTGATCAAGATTAGCTTTTGCAAATTCGTTTTTTGTGCATTTAGACTTGCTCATTCTGGAGTGCTGGTGTCCATATCTACGTCATTTTGATGATTTTAGGTCAAACATAAAGAAAAATGTAAAGAAATATTGGAAGCAATATTGTAGCATGTTGTCCAGTTTTGTGTTTTTGTTATGTCTGTTGTATGAACATTTGAATTTACAAACAAATTTTGAATGAATAGGTTTACATGTACTTTTTTGTAAAACTGTAAGTTAAAAATAATAAAATGCTGCTATTTGATAAGTGAAATATACAAAATATTTTAGTTTAAAAAATGTCTGGTCTGTTGATTAGAGAAGTGCTCTTTGTGACCGAGGAGCATGAAGCGAGGTGTAACTAAGTAATCTAGACGCAGTAATAAAAGTCGACCTGTGCCAAAATAGTACATGCGCAGCTTCTCAAAACAGTAGATGTGTGATCAAACATTAGATACCAATATGTCCTGTAGATGCATTGATCAAGTGCCAATCAAGTCTATATCTTTTAGTTTAAGAAAAAAAAGATAATCAAACGCATAACTTAAAAAAACAAAGGCAGACACAGAGCAATGTTAGTGTTGTTTTACTCCATATTAACATAGAGTAAGAAATTGCTGATTGTTTTTCTTAATGCATCCACAATGGGTTTTTTACACGTGTTGTCCATGCATCCTGTGCATTAGTTTGAATTGTGGCTTCTTTGGCCTTCAAAACTGCATTCTTCCTTCATTATGTCTCTATAGGTCGGCATGGAGTAGACATTAACATACTATAAGTATTCATATTAACCACCATTTATGATCAAGAAAGTGTGTTTTGTGGAGTTAGGTGTTATCTTTTTGCACGTCTCTATTGCATGATATCAAAGTGAACTACAGGGTGGGGTGGGAATCAAAACAAACACGAAAAAAAAAAAAATCCTGAAAAAAAAAAAAACATTTTGGAGACGTGTCTGCATGTGTCAGTTATAAAGCACTGTTTCATTTCTTTTCTCCATGTATACACTTTCCAACATTTGTTTCTATTTTTTACACATATCTTTTTTTTCCCCCACATTGCTAGGTGGGAGGGCACCCATGATGGGTCTATGTGCATGGATCTAAACTCGTAACCATAGCAACCTGGGTCAGAAAATCCTGAAAACTGGCAGATAGTGGTGTTTCGTTTCAGCAGGGTAAAAAATATGAGAAATATATGAGAAGAAACACAGAGTGTAGGTGCACAGAAATTGCTTGTTTGGCCGCAGCTCATGTGTTGTTCATATGTAATCAGTATGCATAAAAATGTCATTTCAATCAGAAGGAAGGTTATTCTATGCCTCGGAGAAATAATTGTAAAATTCTTATCACTGCTTGAGCAACTGTGTCAAATGGGGAATGTTATTTGAGTGAGAAATTGAGGCACTAATCACCAGCTTGTAGTTTATTAAGACCAGAGAAATATACTACATTGTCACTCCACTGTTAAGTGCTTTCAGTCTGAGGACTCTGTGCTCAATTTGAGCATGGATTTGTTTTTGAGTCTGGTGAAGAACCTTCACTCACGATTGTGACATATATGCACTTTACTGTTTGCTGAGTGCATTTTGAATTTCAATACCTACTAGTCCGTGTGAGAACAGAGCACAGTCAGTGGACATGCATATGTGGCTATTTTAGTGTTCATTTCGTGTGCGTGCATTTGTCTGTGAGGCTGTTTATGCAAGTGCACTGTCTGAAAGGTCAAAAGAAGCAAGATAATCTTTCCCAGTGCTCTCCTCCCACACTCAGTGTGTGTGTGTGTGTGTGTGTGTGCGTGTGCGCGCAAGCACGCATGCGTGTGTCTGTGTGTGTGCTTCCACATATTGTGGCTTGATATGCATAAGTAACATACCTCAGTATCATATTTTCCCCCTAGTTGATGATCAAACATTGTCTGTCACAGATCCTCATTTACAGCGTTGAAACTGAAATTTTAGGACAAAACTCTTTGCTCTTTTTCAAAATGCTGGAATTGCAAGTAGTGCTTTGTGAACTTAAATGCAGCTAAAGTGCCACTACTGTACTACTCGGTGGGCATTTGCAGGTTGGTTTCTTGATTGACTCCAGCATCAAGTAACGCACCAGCCTCCCCCAGGGGAGAAGCACTATAAATGTGCTACAGCGAATCGCTCCAAGCCAACTGTGGGGGGAGCGTCCCTGTTTGAACCACAATTATTCTACAATTCACACACGTGTGTGTGTGTGTGTGTGTGTGTGTGTGTGTGTGTGTGTGTGTGTGTGTGTGTGTGTGTGTGTGTTTCCTGCAACTTCAGATTCCACCACTGTAGTTTACAAGCTCCTTTTCTTCTCGATTTGCGTATTGCAAGAAAAACAAAAAGGAGCACATTTGACTTTCCACATTAGGCCAGGCGTAAAATGTATATGACAAAAAATTAATTCAGTACACCGAGAGCCCCAAAGCATCAAAAAAAATGTTTGAAATGCCTTTGATGTGGTCCTTTTAGTTCCTGCGTCTGATTTAAATCATGTTCACACATCCAGTCCTCACTTTGGGGCTTACTACATAGCCACGGGATATCTTTATGTTGCAAGATTTCACCTAGAGTTTCCCACGTGGCTAGCCCGCTTTTTGCTAGTGTAGCCTGCTATTGTGTCAGGGAGGAATGGATGTGTGACTCCATCACAGGCTGGCTGCTGGCAAGGGTGAGGTAATTAGGCCAATGTGTGATGGCGGTGTGAGGACGGGTAGTGTAAATTGGTGATAATCGACATCAACAGGTGTTGGAGGCTTCTTGATATAGCCTTGAAGCTACTACCATGCAGCCCCTCCCTTTCTCTGCAGACGGCTAGGTTAGACATGACGTAGGCATACGGTGGCTAACGCAGCAACTACTAGCCTTCCAAAATGGCACGTCTGCTCTTGTCTAAGATCCTTTAAAGGGTTTCATGCATTTTGTAGCCCATTGTTAAGCATCCTTCAGTGCACATGGGTGAAGTCAACTGACTTGTGGCCATGGGCAGACCTTCCTTGCTACTGGCACAACATGGTTGGTCCATGAAACAAACAGTGGCATTTTTGTGTGTTCACATGATGTTGCTGTGAAAATCATACTGTGTAGCTGTCACATTTCGTGGGTTGTGAGGACTATTGAGTCTTTGCTGCTGGCCTGGCTCATGAGTTTATTTCGACAGTTGGTGTGTATGCTGGAATGACGCGGTAGCACTCTGGCATTTGCAGGATGACCCAAATGGTTGTTGTGGTTACTTCCCTCCCTGTATATCTTTCCCCTCTCATATCTACTGAGTGCCAAATAGAGGCAGGAGCATTCCAGGGTTGTTCATGTCTTTCTTTTTACTTTGTTTTTTTTTCTTTTTTTTTTCGATCTACCTATATCCATTTTTATTTACAAATGCAATTTTTTTATTATTATTACTCCTTTCTTTCATTTCACAACAAACGATACACCTCAACCAGTTCATGCAACACGAGTCCTATGGCTTAGTCGTAAAGGGACTAAGAAAAGGCTTATTAACACCAGCTAACACTGGCTAACATTGGCTAACTTTACTTAGCAACTGGAATAGCACTCAGGCAGTTCAGGGCTCTGCCAAGGCCTTAGCTGTGCTCACTCATAAAATGTTAGGCCTACATAATGATCAAACACGTTGTAAATGAACGTGTAAATGAACGGATTTGGCCCTCGGAAGCTAATCATTTAATATGCACTTCCTTTATCAATACTACATGTGTCCATTGTCTCAGAGAGATGTGACCCATACACTAATTCAACTAAATAGAAAACAAACCTTGGCAGAGCTAATGATAACATGCTAATACTGCTCAAGACAACCAGATCATGCTACCTAACTGTGAAAACTTCTAACTCTGGCAGCATTGAATTGAAGTATATTTTGAAATGACAAAATAAATTCTACAACTGGTAAATGTTTTAACAGCTGTGGCTAATATTTAGTGAGGTAAGCACTCACTTCATTTAGGTCCACTGTTTGCATGTGCAGGCTAACACTTACCTCAGATGAGATCTTAGCCACATGTTGTTTGTGAAGGTTGAAAACAAACTGTCTGAAACTGCTTTTATCTCTCCTCCCATATTCTTCTATGTCTGTTGTAAGATGCCAGTCAATTAGGTCTCTCGGATACATTTTGTACAACACCATTGTTTGGGGTGAAAAATGAGCCCTTTTGCCTGAAATGGAACTGCATGATGTGTCAGTCAGTGCACCTGTCATACAGTTTTCCTTTGGTCCGTGACCTTTGAACTTTGAACTCCGGTGACCCTCTTTGACCTCTTGTCATCCATTCAGCCTATTTGGAGTTGTTGTCACACGGACTCCATTGCCAAACTCTGGAAACACATTTTTTTATTCTTCACATTTTTTTATTTTCATTAATAATTTCAATGTCATCAGAAAAATTTACAGGACTCAAATGCTGACAAAGATGTTTTGAATGGTTGAAAATGAGGAAAGACTTTTTTCAATGGCAAAAATTGTTGCTTGTTTGTTGTTATTCTCATAAATGTTGGGTATGGAGTCCATTAAAAATATTGTGAAAATATATGACGTGACTGGCAGCACTAATTGAAATTGTGGTTCACTTGGTGGAAGTTGAACATGAATTGGTAAATCGGTAGCCTTACACTGTGTTGATAACATTTCCTATACATCATTATCTAGGACGGTCTTCTTTCAATATTGTATGAAAGGGCTTTCTTTTCCCCTAGCACGTCTAGAATGATAACACACCCTCTTGAAGCATCTTAACAAGTGCCACCTCACAATGACTCAGATTTGATGTAACCATTATATTTCTGTACTCGTTCACTAACACACAAATGCCAAAACTTGACTCGCATATAACGTGTATATAAATATATATATACATAGAGAGATATATATAATCTGTTATAGATACTACTGCCAGGGGGCAGGGCGTTCGTGGAGTGGAACAATCGGGGTAGGCTTTGAGAGCTTGAGAGGAGAGAAACAAAGTCTGTACTCTATGTTGAATGTATAACTGACAGACCACAGAGGCTTTTTTGCTGCCAGTCATAGTCCAGAGATAGCCCATACAGTACGTTGTTTATTTTTAACATGTTATTACATACTTGTCAATAAATGAGAGCAGCAGAAAAGAACTGGGAATGACTGGAGAGTTTAATGTTTGTCCCTTTATTCGTTTGTTCCGGTTTTTTGTGTTTTTTGTTTAATTATACGGTTATTACTATTGATTTTGTTTTTAACTTCATTGATTATGAGAATCAAAGGGTCGTAAATATTTAATGTGACTGTAGTATTGTGTTTGTAAAACAAAACTATCGGTGAGTTGTGTTTCTTGACCTGTGGATTATCAGTGAAGTCAGCATCTCAGTGTTAATATATTGATTTTTTTTAAAGATTATTTTCTGACGGAAACAACGAAGAGTCATTATTATAAATGTTCATTTTAGCACCACCTGTCTTCTGTTGTCTTATTACCCCTCCTCCATGTGCGACACTCCCTCTCTTCCCCCTCTCTTTCTGTCTTTCTGTCTGTTTGTTTTTCTTTCTTTCTTTCTTTCTTTCTTTCTTTCTTTCTTTCTTTCTTTCTTTCTTTCTTTCTTTCTTTCTTTTTTTCTTTCTTTCTTTCTTTCTTTCTTTCTTTCTTCCTTTCTTTCTGTCTTCCTTCCAATTCTTTCTTTCTTTCTTTCTGTCTCCTTTGTGCTTTCGACCTTGCATTCTGTCTTTATTTCTTTCTTTCTTTCTGTCTCTTTTGTTCTTTCTACCTTGCATTCTGTCTTTCTTTCTATCTATCCTTATTTTTGTTTTCAGTTTACCACCTTAATAATTTCATTGAACTACAAATCTAGCAATCATACCACATGATACAAGTGCATGTATACATCAAAGTTCTGTTGTGCTGTTCTAGAATGTATCACCCAATGTGTTCTACAAACAGAAAAGACAAGGGTTTTTTTGCCAAATGATAACACTATTATTCTTTAGCTGTTTTTTCATGCAATATTGCAGGATAAAACTCAAGTTAAAAGGTTCATGGAGCATATACTGCCTTTATGTTTTTGTTTGTTTTGAATGCTCAAACTATAAGAACTACAAGCTTCATCTCACCAGCTTTGTTTTACTCAAAGTGCCCATCTTGAGTATCCCATTCTATCCATGGATGCGCGGAAATTAATAGGCCTATCTCAGTTGTCCACTGGCTATCCATATTACGTAAACAGTGCTTTGAAAGACGTTGCCATCCAAAATTTTGCATTTGTAAATACAGTATAAACTCAATATTTGATTTTGGTTGTCAAAAATACAAAAGGTTTAATGAAATAAAATAGGGGAGAGACAGGTGGGTGCTGGATTGCGGGTGTTATTAGAGCCATACTGTATAATACTAGCAGGGCTGCTGACAGCTTTTGCAGGGCCCGGGACAAAGACATCTGAAAGGGCCCCAAACCCAATCAATGCAATGTGATGAGGACCCAATTCTGGGCCCCCTTTCTCCCTGGATCCGGGACAAGTGACCCCTTTGTCCCCCCTGTCGGCTTCCCTGAATATTAATACAGCAATAGCAGTATAAGATAAAAGTAGTATCGCATTATACTGTGTACTCGGCCCTACCGTGGCTGATATGGTAGGGCACACGTTTACCACTCGGCCGACCCGGGTTCGATTCCCAGTCCGGGTCCTTTGCCGGTCCTTCCCCATCTCTCTCTCCCAGCTCACTTCCTGTCTCTCCTTCACTATCATGTCTCACAAAAACCAATAAAGGCTGAAAAGCCCCCCCAAAATACTTAAAATAAATAAATAAATAAATAATACTGTGTACTCATGGTTGGAAGAACTGAACTTAATTGGCAACTTAATTAACAAGGCACAAGGTCGTTCATTCATGGCAGGGAGAAAAATCACATCCAATGAAAATGTCCAAAATATCCAAATTCTGAGCCAATGCCAATGTTACATATCAAAGGCTTCTCTAGGTGCTGCGCATCTTGGAATTCCTGTTTCTCTGACCTGATGTCTGAAGCACCATGGAGCTAAACACACAAATACATTCTGGACTTTTTATGAAAAAAAAAGAAAATTCACGGCTCTTTCAGTTTGAAAAACTGATATTGCCAAAAAATGCTAAAAAAAAAATTCATTAACCAATCATTACCATTAAGGGCATGTCATTTCCTTTCCATCATTGAACTGACATCATCTTGTAAGCAGATTTTCTCCTTAATAATGCACCATGCACATACATGTTTAAAATCTTATGACCCCTTGCATTCAATGCACCAAAAATATATGTTTAAAAGAGTATCGGGATGCATTCAAATTCCTACAATTAGCAGCAACAAAGATTATATTTTGGACTAAACATGGTGTTTTAAAAGCAGTGAGACATGATTGTGATGCATTCAAGACTATTTTGAACAAAACCTGATCTTCTAGCAGTTATTATGACCCAGGAGTGCCACGAGCAAGGTGGGGGTCGACGCTTTACATCAAAGCCCTACTCCACTCCACACACCATCATCCTCTCCTCCTCTCCTCCTCTCCTCCTCCGGAGTCAACAGCTCAACCAGTGATGGCCCTGCATGCCTGAGGAGATCCATTAATATGTAGAGGAGCAACAGCGATGAGCGAAGGACATAGCAGCGCTTACTTCTGACTGCAATTTAGAGTAAAAGGATTGTCTTTCTTGCAGTTCATGCAGTATCTCTCTCTCTCTCTCTCTCTCTCTCTCTCTCTCTCTCTCTCTCTCTCTCTCTCTCTCTCTCTCTCTCTCTCTCTGCCTTAATCACTATCTATCTATCTATCTATCTATCTATCTATCTATCTATCTATCTATCTATCTATCTATCCGAGAAAGGGAGGATAATATGAGATACAATGATGATGGGGAGTGGGAATCAGGTTGTCAGGGAGACTGTCTTGTCTGGTGGAGTGCTGCTTTTCAGAGGTATGTCACTGTGTGCTTGCATTCCTGTCACGATTCCATTGCTCGTTCTATTGAGCCCCTGCAACTCCTCTCTCCCTCCAGCACTGAAGCGCAGCAACCTTAAGGCTGTGGTGTACTGGTACACAAGCAGCTGCGGCACTGTCTCCCACCCATCATCCTCTCCACCCAAACGAGGTTGTCAAGAAGAATGAGCAATTATAGCCTAACTAGTTCCCTAGTAGGCTAGGCTACCTGATATAGGCCTAATATGGTGAAGATTAGTAGACAAGCAACAATGTGAATACACTGACTCACAAGTAAGACTATGTATACCAAATGGTAGGCTATATATATATAAAATAGTAAAGTCAAGCTTGGATAACAGATGCAGCACTAGGCCTATTTAGTGTAAAATGTGACTTTTTTTTACGTAGACTAACCCTATGAAAAGAATCAGATAAGGGAATGTCATGGATTCCTGCTATAGTGCCAAAATAAGTCAGAAATCAGTCCTATATAGTCAAGCAAACCAACACTGAGGCTTGTAAGACAGAACAAGGTGTTGGCAGCTTCTTGGCAATGTCAGTGTCTGCAGTAGGCTAAATAAATAAATAAAGTATGGGGGCTGCCATTGTACTCTGACTTAACTGCAGCTGTTTATAAATGCAGAGAGGAGTGGACATTAATCCACTTTATACAGCAGCACAATGAAGTGGAGTGAACAACACATTTGTACCACCACTGCCTTGCCTGCGACGATCAATAGCCATTATTAAAGGTAAACCATCGAAGATGCGCGCTGCCTCTGGTGTAACCATGGCAACCTGCTTCCATAGCTGCAGTGCTGCTGATGCTGAATTTGGAAGCGAGGAGGAGGGGGGAATCCAACAGAACACCTAGGCTGCATTCAGCCTATGCGCCACACTGCTTTTTCACCATGAGTTATTTGTAGGTTTGCTGTAGGTTATATTGGCTATACGCTAATCATTGCATGGAAAACGTTGTCTAGGCTGCCACCCAGGCCCTCTCCCCGCCCGGATTCACCGGTGTGCAACTTGCGCCCCTGTACCTCGTGGTTACTTGCTGTTACAGCGGTTTGTATAAAATATTTTTAAAATTGCATTCCATAGCTGTAGATGGCAGTGTGTAGCCGTATGCTGCAGTGAACAAAAATGTCGCAAACAACGAAATAACCTAAACCGGGAACTCGGGAAATCAGCTGCTTTGCTAATGTGCCATCGAAAAGGTAGTTATTCCTTTTACATCCTTTTGGCATCTTACGGAAATAATTTCAGTGAAACGTAGCATGAAAATACAGGCATATGCATGTCATTACTTGCAATTGATGTTGTCGATGAGAACAGCCAAGAACTAACCAAGCTATTCAGATGCTTTTACCTTTGCCAGAGCTTGCGTCAAGTCTGGTTTTACCCACTAAACTGTATTATGTTCCAGGCAGTGTCATCATTATATCATGGCATATCCTTGTGAAATAACTGAAGAACTGAAAGAGCACGTTGTGACTAACGTAAGATAATTACACCTACCATAGTAGCCATCCTGATAAGTTCATACATTTGACACGTACCTTCTCACACATTCGCATGGGTCTTTTATTATTTCCAGGCAGCGCCCACTGTGTATTACGTTCCAGATTTCATCACAGAAGCGGAGGAACAATATATTTTACAAGAGGTGAGAACTAACCCTCATCAACGCAAGAATGACTAGTTCTAGATTTTTACTTTGCTCGTCACTGACATCCTTGTCTAATTGTGTGTGTGTGTGTGTGTGTGTGTGTGTGTGTGTGTGTGTGTGTGTGTGTGTGTGTGTGTGTGTGTGTGTGTGTGTGTGTGTGTGTGTGTGTGGCGCGCGCGGCGCGCGCGCGCGCGCCCGCCCGTTTCCTCAATACACACACACACACACACACACACACACACACACACACACACACACACACACACACACACACACACACACACACACACACACACACAGAATTGTTGTGATGCGATGTGGAAATACATAATTATGGCCCTGGTGATTAGTACAATCAATCTTGTAATGCTGCAGGTGTACAAGGCTCCCAAGCCCAAATGGACACAGCTGTCAGGACGAAGACTACAGAACTGGGGTATGTAGGCCTAGCCTACCAAAAGTGAAAGCTTTGCTACTTTGGATTACTGTCTCACATAGACAGCCGAATGTTTTTCTTTTTCTCAAGGAAACTTATGTCATGTGCTAGTCTACATGATATGCATATGGCAATAGTGAGGCATAGCCTACCTGTCAACATTTCAGTAAAGTATTTTAGGATGGAGGTGGGTTAAATGTTTATTTTAAAATTATTTCAATGTGGCATTGCCCATGGGGATGGAAAATTACATGAGATTAAAATACCATATGGTACCATGGAGGGGGACGTTGGGAGGGTGGCCGAAACCCATATGTCAGTCACGTTACGTATGTACATGCTGGGCTCAGGAGAGCACCACATGTTTTTGTTTTCCAAATGTATTGTGTGCACTCCACTACTGATTCCCGTTACTCTGTATCTCCACAATACAGGGGGGCTGCCTCACCCTAAAGGAATGCTGGCAGAGAAGCTGCCTGATTGGCTGTTGAAGTACTCCAACAGAATCTCTGCCCTTGGAGCATTTGCTGGAAAGGCTGCCAATCATGTCCTGGTGAATGAATATAAACCAGGGGAGGGCATTATGGTATATATTGTTCACTTTTATTTACATAGCTCGTTAAACTCTCTCATTGACTAAATAATAATAATAATAATAATAATAAATGTGATGTAATATTTCTCTCTCTCTCTCTCTCTCTCTCTCTCTCTCTCTCTCTCTCTCTCTCTCTCTCTCTCTCTCTCTCTCTCTCTCTCTCTCTCTCTCTCTCTCTCTCTCTCTGTCACTACTGTCACCTCACACCATATGCTTTACCTCTCTTACAATTAACCTCTTTGGATATCTCTTGCTCTATCTCTCCTTTCTCTCCTTATTTCCCTCTTTCTCCTCTCGTTCTGTGTTCATTCCTGTGCTATCCCTGTAACTCAGCCCCATGTGGATGGCCCTCTCTATCACCCCACGGTCACGACCATCTCTCTAGGATCCCACACACTACTCGACTTCTACAAACCCATCAGCCAGTCTGAGGTAAACACCTGGGGAGGGGACATCACCAGCCTGCCAGTCTCATACACACCAGGCTGCATCTCACTTTATTTTGTCCTGACACACAGTTTCTCATGGCAACACATTAAGAAGTATGTTATTAGTTATACAGCAAATGCCAAACATGTCTACAGCAATGGAGTACATGTGTGACATCGGGGATGTTGTGTTCTTTCCAGTGGCAGTTGGAGATAGCATTATAGGGTGGCTATGCCTGCTGATGTAACAGATGCCAACTAGCAGAGTATGGCGGCAGTAGAATGATGGTAAATCTCCCTCCCCAAGCCTCATCCAGATGCATTGCCACTGAGCTATCGGCCTAGACCTTTAACCCATTGACGCCTAAGGCACCTGCAAAAAAGGGTGCTGAATGCCTGAGCCCTTTTTAAGAAAAGTTGTCCTCAGCCTATAAAAACCTAAATATCTCAGCCTCTGAAGCACATAAAAACATGCAATAAGAAGGCATTTAAACGATTAGACCCTCATATTTCATTAGAATGTGTTAATTCATCTCAAACAAACAAAGATTTTTAATAAAGTTCTCTCAAATGTCATGAGCCTGAATGTTGCGTAATGACGCTCCAGGCGCCAGGGCCAATAATGCGCAATGCAACATCAGGCATCAATGGGTTAACATGCTAGAGGGTTGTGAGAAAGTAATGAGCCCCGAGTGGCCCAATGCACAGAAGACTTTGGTTACCCTGGTGCTGTAGACCCGGATGGGAGTGAGGTTTGGGGGGGTGAGTTGAAGTTTAACGGATGCCAATTAACATAGTTCTGAAAGTTTGTAAAGTCAAGTCAAGTTTACGTACTTATTTGTCAAAAATCAAGGTTAGCATAGAAGTTTGAAATTGCGTTTGACCAGTCTCCAATGTGCAGTTGAACTAAACATATGGGTCATTTCACGTGAAATCAGACACTTTGGGAACCAAGCGACACGGATTTCAATCATACTTGCTGTGCCTGTTCAGTAGCAAGGTAGCACCCCAGAACTACATTTGTGTGAATCGGACACCAATATTAAGGGAGAAACAGACTAGCGAATTTTTACATATGAGGGTAGGACACTATGCATTCAGCCTTGATTATATCAGTCAGTGTAAGTCACAAAAATATGTCTGTGGTGTTATTTGAAAGCTCTTTTCTGGGTCTACAAATGACACAAACAGCATGGAACACAACAACCCTCAGAATATCAATTATAATTATAATCATAAATTGAAATTTTTTAAATTGAATATCAAAAAAACGTATATTTCAAAATGGCCAGTTCCTTGTCTAAACATAGCCTGCAATGTCATGAACAACACCTGAAATGCTGGTGTTTGGTTCTTTATTCATTTCAGAGACAATGGGACTCAAAAATATGGCATCATACAAATCACCTAGTAATAATATGGTGATACCATAGTAATATCACATGACAGCATGTCTATCGGAATATGCGAAGGATGGAGATGTCCATGAGGATGCAGGAAGTTCAGTTTCACCTCTCCAGTGCTCGGCATACATTCCTCAACATATGCTAGCCACTAGTTGCCATCATATACAGCTACAACATACCCTTTGATGCTTGAACATTTGAAAAAATCCTTTACTGAGCTTATTCTTTCAAACCTGCCTTCTCTGAATGCTTAAAATGGTCTAGCTTCCACTGTGTCCATTGACAATGGGCAGAAGCCGTGTAGTTTTTGAGTACCTGGAATAGGGACAGACGAGGGTGCAGGGCCCACCGGGAAAATGCCCGTTTAATTTTCCAATGTATCATAATTCATTTTGAAGATTGTTGTATTCCATGCTGTTTGAGTAATTTGTAGAGCCAGAAAAGAGCTTTCAAACAATACCTCAGACATCCTTTTGTGACTTACACTGACTGATATAGTCAAGGCTGAATGCATAGTGTCCTACCCTCACATGTACACCTTTGCTAGTCACAAAAATGCAGTTCTGGGGTGCTACCTTGCTACTAAACAGGCACAGCAAGTATGATTGAAATCCGTGTCGGTCGAGTCCCAAAGTGTCTGATTTCACGTGAAATGACCCATATACATAAGACATTGACAATAATCACACACACATACACACACACACACACGCGCGCACACACACACACACAATGTGCGGTGAAAACTAACATATTGATACATGGATTTACATTCTTTCTCTGACTCATTCACTCACAACACACACACACACGTACACACACACACATGCAAAAAAACCACTAACATGCTGATACAGACATTTACAATAAACACATACACACACTCATAGCAGCAGAGAGTGCAATCAGGGGTTATATACAGTAGGTGATGTCCAATAGTGTAGATACAGTATGTAAGGTGGGAAGGGTAAAGTGCAAGAGGCATGGTGAATCAAATGTTTATGGAATATTCTTCAGTGTCTTTGAAGTGTTCATGTGGTATTCTTCAGTGTGTTGATGAGTCTGATGGCTTGTGGAAAGACGCTGTTTCCCTGTCTGCTTGTGCGGCACCACATGCTACGGTAGCGCTTCCCTGACGGTAGTAATGAGAACAGTTTGTGTGCCGGGTGAGTTTGATTTGATAATTTGAGTTTGATAGTGCCCATTTTTCTCTTGGAACAGTGTGAATTGTAAAGGTCCTGAATGGCTGGTAGGGGTGATCAGATGTAGCCTGGGAACTCCCATACTGCCTTTAGTTCTACACAATCGTTTCGATCTGAAAGACACTCACTTGTGATTAGGTCTGGTGTTAACCAGGCAAGATCAGATGGTCTTTTCTGGAGTCATCATGGCATCATGCAGATGGCATAGTGACTGTCCTATTGGCCTAGAGTAGACCTTTAGCTCAATGGTTTAGCACCTGTGCAGGTGCTTCCATGGTAGAGGGTTGCTAGGAAGTCACGTATTCAAATCTCGGGTGGTGGACTATTACGTAGGAATACCTTGGTTAAACGTAGACCTCACATAACACACGCACACGCACACGCACACACACACGCACACACACACACACCTTAGGTCAGGATTGTCAAACTCAGGACCGGGGGCCAAATCTGGCCCGCAGAGTCATTTTATTCGGCCCGCGAGATAATTGTGACATTTAACGTTAAGTAGTCTATTAAGTGTGTGTCTGCACGATTTTAGTCCATTTAAAAAAAAATTATATTGAGCTCGGCCCGCGACTTCGTTCCATATTCCGATTTTGGCCCTCAGTCAATTTGAGTTTGACACGCCTACCTTAGGTGAACTCCTTTCCTTGTGCCTTGCATCAACGGG
Organism: Engraulis encrasicolus; assembly: GCF_034702125.1. Taxonomy (NCBI): domain Eukaryota; kingdom Metazoa; phylum Chordata; class Actinopteri; order Clupeiformes; family Engraulidae; genus Engraulis; species Engraulis encrasicolus. The sequence goes on along the minus strand of NC_085863.1, from coordinate 16,082,813 downwards.
GGAGAGAGTCGAGAGTCAGAGTATTCATATTTTTACTCATTCATCTCCATCTTCTTCCTCCAGGGAGACGAGCCCCAGACGGAGGCGGACCGCTTCCTGTTCTCCCTGCTGGTGCAGCGCCGCAGTCTCCTGGTCCTGCAAGACGACATGTACAAGCACCTCCTGCACGGCATCCAGAACGCCCACCAGGACACGCTGACGGACAGAGTGGTGAACCTGTCCTCCTCTACGGAGGACGCCCGGCTGGGGGACACGCTCAGCCGAGACACCCGGGTGTCCCTCACCATCCGCCATGTGCCGAAGGTCATCCGGGCCAACCTGCTTCCCAAAAGGAAATAACAGTACAAGAGACAAACGCCATGGCCAACGCCAAATATTCACTCATCTTCTTTTTTTAAGGGGCTTTTGTGCCTTTTATGACTGGACAGTCGAAGATGGTGACAGGAAGCGAATGGGACAGAGAGACAGTGGAGGATCGGGAAATGATCCTGGCCGGACTCGAACCGGGGTCCCCGTGGCTGGGCATGCAAGCCCAAAATGCTCAGCTCACTCATTTTCTACATAGTTTGAGTTCCATAGTTTTGTTCCCTACTATGTACATGGTGCAGCATGTAGTGAATGAACAAGTGAACATGTCCAAATCAGCCAAAACTGTTTGTTCAATAGTCCTGTAGACAAAACACAGATCACTCGTTTAGTTACTCGAGGAGTGTATTGCAAAGGATCATGAATAGAATAAGTTGACTGGACTAATATGGCACTTTTTCAGGCACTTTCATGCTGAGCCAACGACAAAAGAAATGTAAACCCTTTTATAAGGGGGTTATGTGTCAACACTGACTGACAACACTATCTGAGTTTTACTCGGATGAAATAATATGAACTGCACCTAGAACAGGGATGGGCAACTATAATGGTGAGGAGGGCCATGTTTTTTCATCATCGGAGGGCCACATGACCACAGATCTGACTGCAACTTGCAGAGTTGGAGGTGCAGTTGGTTGCTCACTAACAGAAAAATAAAAAAAGGTTGCACCATGCATAGGTTTCTTTATTACACATGTGTATTATATTACTTGTCTGTGTAATAAAGAAACCTATGCATGGTGGGACCTTTTTTTCATTTTTCAGTTTTACAATATTTTGGTCAGCACCCTTAAAAGGAAGAAAAAAACTGTTGGGTGACGCATGCTCCAACCCTTATGAACTTGCTCACTAACATCCCGTATTGTTTGAAAGGAATAGAAGTGTACTCTATTGGTCATCAGCATAATTGCGATAAATTGATTCAGTAGTCGTTTGAAAAATTCGGTCACTATTTTTTAAATTTCTGTTTAATCTACGGGCCGCACTGAGTGAGGAAGTGGGCTGCATGTGGCCCTTGGGCCTCCAGTTGCCCATCTTTGACCTACAGTCATGTCTGCCGTGCATTGTGCTGCATCTGATGCCATTGTTAAATCTGTCCTTGCTCCATCAAAGCAGTTTCCCTAAAGGTTGTCGGACTGAGTTCATGGAATCCGCCCGAGCACCTATAAAGCTGGAAGAACTATAAAAGGCCAAAACAGACATGAGGAATGCAACAGCTGATCACAGGCCCACCAGTGTGTTCTGTGTCACTGTGGATTTGACCTTGATTGGGAGCTATGCAGCATATGATATATGGCCTACAATACGCCTAGGCTACTGCTTCCTTCCTAAACAACCTGACTGAAAGAAAGGATTGGAGGCAGGCATTGTTTTGAAAAGCATGACTTCCAGCTGCCCAAAACATGGTCTGTTGTCTATTATTATTTATTTTATTGTGTTTTTATTTTTTAAAGTGGTGTGTTGCCAACACCAATGTCTCACCATTTGTTTTGCACTGATGATGAGAAAATGTAACTGAAATGCAATAAAGTGCATGCGTGCTCACGCACGTGGTTGATGTTTTGAAATGTGCATGCTATACCTACTGTAAACGGGCCTCATAACTTAGTTGATTGATACTACTAAGCAAGAATAGATTTAACCTGAAATCCTGCGACATCCAATATTTATTCATAGAAAGCCTAAGCATGAAGCAAACGTGGTTTAAACCCCGCACCCTCAAACTACTTGGAAGTTTGCTGAGGGCCGCCTGCGCAAAATTAGTAGTCGAGTCATCAGTGTTGTAGTGGTACAGGCAGCAGCAGCAGTGAATGCAGTCAGATAGCGTGCCAAACAGGGAAGCAGCTGTCATACTCTCCTCCGCATTGGTAAGTGACAACAACGCCAGCGATCATGACCAAACTTAACATTTATATAGTCTGGAAAGGTGTTGTGCATGTGACTTAATAAATTCACAATGCTATTGTACAGTTCTGTATACTGTTTAGTGCAGGATTCTTTGATTGAGCGTAATTCTATGCTCTGTAAGTTTGGTTAGCAACATCCGTTAGCTAACGGGACCACTTTTCATCAACGTTAAGGACGTTTTCATGTAAGGACGTGTAAACGTTGGTTTTGTTTTAGCATGCAAACATGTTCTAACATCTCGGTGCTTCGGTTGTTAAATCTCCAAGCAGTCAAGCAAAAAACCTCAGTGATGCCTAGCGTTGATTCTTCCAGCGAACAAGCTTAGCTGCTAGCTCGCCAGAACGACTGTCAAACAGCTAATCAGACAGATCTGAAAAGTGTAATGTCAAAAGTCCAGACTGCATAGTTGGGTCGATGGTCTCCCGTCTTTTTTGCATTATTTTGCAATGTAAGCATTGTTGCTTTCAATCAGCAACAGGCATTTGCCAGTCGGTTAGCCTGACTTCACCATAATAAATAACAGTTCTGGTGCAAACTTGCTGGCAAATCAGGCTTGTGCAGTTGACCGTGGTGTCCTATCTAGATTTTCCCAGTTACTCCTGACACATGTTATTCTGGGGTTTTTAGGATTAAGTTTTCAATAGTTTGTTTATATAGCGCTAGGTGGGGCCTAGTGGGGGTAGGGAAAATACTTGTGGTGGGTGTGTCAGAATCAGTCACCACGCGCACTGGTGCCAAAGCTGTTTTAGTCCAAAGTAGAGAAATATCTGTGTCTTTATCAATAACTTTGGGTAGGTTAATTGGCGATTTGTTTAATGAGTAAGGACACACTGTGTACTTCTTTTCAGAGTGTAAAATACACACCAACTCAAAATGTTTCTTGCCAAAAGACTGATTGGAGGTATTCTGGATGTGGTCAGGTAAGTAGAGTTAATGCTTCTCAGCTTGGCAAGAATGGTGGTCCATTTGGTAATGATGATATTAGGCACGCTTTGTGGAGAATCCTGATGCAAACCGAAAACCCACTTTCTAACTGTGTATAGTGTATAACGGTTCACTGAAATTTTGGCCCTCTTTATAGTTACCAAGGCTGCAAACTGGCCATTTGTTTTGTGTAGGCCTGCATTCTAACAATGCTCCAAGGCAATCCTTCACCCTGTAATTATCTCCGCCTGTCAGGAGTGAAGTGAACGTGTTGTGTAAAACTGAAATAGAAACACACAGCTGTTGTGTTAGTGTCTCTGTGTGTGACCAATTTCTTTGCTCCCTTACAGCAACATTGATCCCGCCCAGTTTGTGCCCTCTGACCCTGTGAGTAATGGTACACATTCCCTTCTGATAACCTGTTACACCGGTCCTGTGCGTACTCAAGAGATAAGAGACAGGCCCTATGTGTCATTCCACGCACTTGTGTCAGTGCACTGTGCCAGTGCACACAGTCCTCCATTTCATTGTCAACATGGTGGGCATTTAGTGCATGCAGTGGCCATCGTTCAAGCACTGCGTCATTGTTAGGGGTCATCCGGGCGCTTTCAGTGCACTGACTCAACCAAAATTTTCCGTGTGAGCACCCTAGGCACTGAACCGAAGTGCACAAGTGCGTGGATTGAGACACGGGCCATAGAGTTCAATGTGTTCTGTTTGAGAAAGGGGAGGAAGTTGAGGAGGGATGTGTCGCATCATGCCCAAGAAATGCAACATTCAAGAGAGTAATTGATTGGGTGTTAGACATTAAACACTGGAATTCTTCTAATGTTTACCTTATTTGAAGTCCAAGTATTACCAAGGGAAACTTGATAAGGGTGGGAGGGCTGTGTTATTGCTGTTGCTGTCTTATTGCTTTATTAAAAAACAACTAACCCACAACTTTCCTTATGTTTGGTTGACAGTCATTGGCTAACATGTCTGCTATTCAGGCAGTGAAGGCCCTTAGGGGAAGCCTTATATGGTGACCAAGGAAAAGTTGTATAGTATTGCTGTAATATTATTATAATGTTATGTGTTGTGTAACCGTGCGTTAACTGATGGAGTCATGGAGATAATGTTGTTGGTTTCCCCAATTATAATATTGTGTGTTGTTTAAGAGTCTGTTAACTGATGAAATCATGATGGAGATAATGTTGTTGGTTTTCCCAATTATAATATTGTGTAAGACTGTGTTAACTGATGGAGTCATGGAGATAATGTTGTTGGTTTCCCCAATTATAATATTGTGTGTTGTTTAAGAGTCTGTTAACTGATGAAATCATGATGGAGATAATGTTGTTGGTTTTCCTCAGCCTCCAGTGCGCAGGCCCCATCAGTACGCTGATCAGTACGAGAGTGATGAGGAGAGGCAGTTCCGCAAAGTCTTCCAGCAGCTCGCTGGGGATGTGAGTAGAGAACACTTGTTTAGTCAGCAACGTGATTGATTAATGAAAACGGGCCTGAGCCCGAGGCTCTAACAGTGTTCAGACGTTTTTTTTATTGTTTGTTTAAAAGGGGACCATGCATATTAATGAACATAATAAAGATACACTCATGTAACCAGTAAAAAATACACTCATACATACTATACTTTCAATCATATAGCAATGTAATAACGACAGGCATCACTGCAAAAGCAAATGATGAAGAAAATGCACAGATGATGAAAATATGGGAGTTACTTAAGGCCACCGCACATCGACTCTGATAATGTGCAGACTGCAGAGCATTGCTCTACCAACATTCAATTCCATTGTTTTAAATACCACAACTAACGCCGGCACCGGTTATAATATCCACAGACATCATCTATTGATTACGATTTAGCTTTTTTTATTGGATCTGCTCGTCCGAATATATTGCTGAATCCACCTGCTGTTATAGTTATATGATACATAAAGCGTGCAGACAGTGTGCCAGGGTAACCAAAATTGTCTGAGCCGACATTGCTCCACAATGCTGTCGGAAGTGGTGTGTGGTGATCTTTAGCTGTCATTGAGAATGTGTCACTCTTTTTCACTTGTCACTTAATTTAGTTTAGTTTATTGGTTTATTTGACAGGGGCCATGTACAGCACAGTTCCAGCTACAAAGCTAATTTGCATCTGTGGTTCCTGGGCAGGAAGCTATCAAACAAAACACACACATTAAAACATGGACAATGCATTTCCTTACAAATAGTTACCACTAAAGGCTTGTCTTCGTCACTTCTTCCCTTTGTTTGTTTTTAATGGCGGGGGTTTAGGACATGGAGGTGAGCCCTACTGAACTGATGAACATCCTCAACAGAATCATCGCTAAACGTAAGAAACTTTGACCTACTGACTACCATTACTTCCGTTAAGCAATCTGGCTTGGAGAAGTTACACGAAACATGATTGTTTCAATATTTTTTGTATATGTGTGTGTGATCCCACAGACCAAGACCTGAAGACAGATGGCTTCAGCATAGAATCATGCAGGAGTATGGTGGCCGTAATGGATGTATCCTACAATGTGTGTGTGTGTGTGTGTGTGTGTGTGTGTGTGTGTGTGTGTGTGTGTGTGTGTGTGTGTGTGTGTGTGTGTGTGTGTGTGTGTGTGTGTGTGTTTGCTGAAACATTACCACAGTTCTTACAAAGTAATGATTAACATGTTGTCTATGTTGTCATTTTGCTTTACCTTATGTCCATGTTAGTAAACACATTTGAATATCAGTTGTAGCTAATTTTCATGCACTATGAAAGGTGGGCCTTAACACATTTCCAGAGCGACAGCACTGGCAAGCTGGGCTTCCACGAATTCAAACACCTTTGGAACAACATCAAGAAATGGCAGGTGGGTCCCTTTGCCATTCATGTGATTGGTTCCTCTTCAGGATTTCCTGTTTTTCCAACCTGAAAAAGTAGAAAACCACCATAATAACAAACAACATGCTCTGTATATTTTTCCTGCTTCTGTGACCCAGATCGATCACAACAATGTATAGAAGCTACTATATGGCCATGCAAACTTTTCTCCGTTTTTTTTTTCTTCGTATTGACTAAAATATAATGTTAGCAACATCTGCAGTATTATGTTGATAGTTTTTGGCAAATGCTTTTATCTAACAACGATGTCAAAGCACCACTATTGAAACAACGCTTTGCTAAAGTTTTAAAATACAGCACTAACTTTTAGGACAACACTTTGAGGATAATTCACAGAGACGAGTCTATAGTCTGAAACAATGAATCTACTTAGCATAATAAGTGGATAGCATGACTTCATTTTTAAATGGGATGCATAAATCTAAATAAAAACAGTCTATACTGGCAGGTAATTAGTCAACTAAACACAAACTAAACGCATGCATCCTTAGACGTCATTTGAAAATGAATAGAGATGATTAATGAATAGTTATTGATTCAGTAGCGCTAGAGGAGACCACATTGCTGCATGACTGAGTGAGGCTGTGAGAGGAGAGTTGGGGTTATCAGTCAGATTGTCCCTGTGCTGACTGGCTGGCTGGCGGTTTCATCAGCTCGGCCCGCTGGCTGTGACGTCAGTCCAAGCCCCGAGTCCTCTTTACTTCTCTTCCTCGTCAGCATGTACGCTACAGCGCCGGGCAAAGAAGACTATTGATGTACCTGTCAGGCCAGCTCTGAAGGAAAGAGAAATGACTCGAGTATCAGTGAGTCATGTAAGAAGTAAATACATAGTTCACTTCTTTTGCATTAGTTTCATGTTGGCATTCGATGATGACAGACAGAATGTCAAGCAAAGAAATGAAAACACATTATATTACTTGTGTTTTTAAATATGCGCCATCATATACAGTATCACTATGTTTACATGATGTTTCTAATTCCGAATTAATAATTCAGACGTAAATAGTTCCGTCGAGTTTACTGTGATCTTTCTTTTAATTCCAAATTAAGAGGTGTTTACATGGCGTTATCAAAGCGGAATAAAGCTTTATTCAGAATTAAATGGAGTTAATTCCGAATTAAATGTCTCATGTAAACGTAGCCTATGACTGCTAATGCACTAGTTATTCTCGCTGCTGCTTTTTGTTTGTCCTTGTATGATGGGATAATTGTGAAAATTGTGCCTTAAAAATAGTGTTATAAATGAGTCTTATCTCTGCTTGCCCTTCTCTCTCTCTCTCTCTCTCTCTCTCTCTCTCTCTCTCTCTCTCTCTCTCTCTCTCTCTCTCTCTCTCTCTCTCTCTCTCTCTCTAGGGTGTGTATAAGCAGTATGATGCTGATGGCTCTGGAGTGATTGGTGCAGACGAGCTGCCAAATGCCTTCAGGGCTGCAGGTAGGACATACTGAGGGACCACTGTAGGCACCACATGCAAAACCATACATGCAAATGGGGCGAAAGCTCTGCCTTGGCAACAGTGGAACACAGCAGCTGTTACCTGTTTACTTGTGTTGTACTGCTGACTTGTTTGTTTTTGTGTGGTGATGAAAATGTTCTCAGTTGTTTGCATTTCATGTGGAGAGAGGGGGGTAAAGAAGTTAGTTAAGTAGAGTAGAGTAGTAGAATAGAGTACTTTTATTAATCTCGAGGGAAATTAAGGTGTCTGACAGATTACACAACTACACACAAAACATACACAAAGACCTAATACACATTGCAGTAAACATATAGTAAAGGCTTGATTATTAAAGGACCAGTTCAGTCAATTTCAATATGCAGTTGCAATGCTCCCACCACAACTTGGACTCGTCAGTACCTGAGTTTTTTTTTTCTTCTTCTTCAGCCTTTTCCGAGATCTTTGTCATTGTAATGAGGGCAGCGCTTTGTTTACATTAAAAAAAAAAAAAACATTTGTATTTATTCCCAAAAACATCCGAAAGGTTATACAACATCAGCAGACAACTAGCAAACAGCGGTACCTTTTGGAGTATATATTTGGAGTAGGCCTATGCTATTTTAAAAAAATGTAAACAAATGCTGCACCCATTAGAATAGCACATATCTCGGAAAGGGCTTAGCCGAAAAATGTGGCATCACCGGGTACTGACAAGTCAAGGGTAGCGTGAGCAATACAACAGCTAATTGAAATTGACTGAACTGGTCCTTTAATGCTTTTAGAGTCTGGCTAATTATCAAGGAGAAAAATAGCGTTGGAAAGGGAGGGTGGTTGGAGAAGTACTTAAAGTGTTATTATGCATTCATAATAAGTAGGGCAGTCGTGGGTGAGCGGTTAGGGCGTCAGACTTGCATCCCAGAGGTTGCCGGTTCGACTCCCGACCCGCCAGGTTGGTGGGTGGAGTAATCAACCAGTGCTCTCCCCCATCCTCCTCCATGACTGAGGTACCCTGAGCATGGTACCGTCCCACCGCACTGCTCCCCATGGGGCGCCACTGAGGGCTGCCCCCTTGCACGGGTGAGGCATAAAATGCAATTTCGTTGTGTGCAGTGTGCAGTGTTCACTTGTGTGCTGTGGAGTTCTGTGTCACAATGACAATGGGAGTTGGAGTTTCCCAATGGGCTTTCAAGTAGCTGTGTGTTAGCACCTTTCACACATCTTTTCCTTGTAAATATTATTACCTGACATTTAGTAGAGACTTTTATCCAAAGCGAGTTACAGAAGTGGACATTAAGTGCAGTTACGGGCAAGGAATATTCCATATCTGTTTTGTGGCAGTATTTGATTTGAGCACGATGTGGTCGTGTTTCAGGAATATTCCAGTTGCAGAATGCTGTTTCTCAATGGAGTATTCTGGAACTTGTTTGACCAGAATGCTGAAAAGATTCCATTTGATTACTCAGTGCCCGTTTCTTCATTCAAACAGCAACGTGTTACTGCAGTGGTATTACAATGGCAGTTTGTCTCACTTCACAGATCTGCAGATACATGACTCAGCCCACAACTTTTTTTCATACATTAATATGCAAATGTTCTGGCCACCTGAAAGCACATCACGACTGTGTTATATTGTAGTATTGCCTGGCCATGTAGTAGTCATGATGTTTCTCAAAATATATAATGAAGGAAGTAGTAGTGATGTGATGGCAATGATGTCTCAGCAGCCACCTGGCAACCAAAGGACTTACTCATGCTAATTTCTAAAATTTGTACAATACCATGCTAAACATAAAGCAAACGGTGAAGATATAATCAAAAAGTGAGTTGATTTGACTGGAACATACGGTACTCAATCAGGAAAATCAGGCTAATCACGAATTCTTTCTCTCTCACACACACACACACACACACACACACACACACACACACACACACACACACACACACACACACGTACAGTATATCAGGAAATTACGGAAATTAATATACACTATATTCGTGTGTGGGTGCGTGTGAGAGAGAGGGAGAGAATTAGTGATTAGTCTGATTTTCCTGATTGAGTTCTGAAGTCTTTGTCTATGTCTGCATGGGAAAGTAAGAAACGTAATTTCAATTCTTTCCATGACCAGTGCATGTATAGAAATTGACAATAAAACCAACTTGAACTTGAACTTGAACTTGAATGTTCCAGTCAAAGCAACACACTTTTGATTGTATCTTCACTGTTTTACTTCATACTGTAATCCTGACCAAAATGTCTATCATGAATAGAGTAGAATATTAAGTACAGTACAGCAGAATGATGATGTGTAAAATGCTGCTCTTGTTTCCTGTTAGGATTCCCCCTGAATGACCAGCTCTTTGAGATGATCATCCGTCGCTATAGCGACGAGAGTGGAAACATGGACTTTGACAACTATATTGGATGCCTTGTGCGGCTAGATGCCATGTGCCGTAAGTTTGACTGAAAGCTGTTTTCACCTCACATGTTGCCAGGCTGTGCCCTCCAAGTGACTCAACACCTTCAGCATTGCTTCTAGTCAGGCCAGGAGCAATGCAGATATCATTTCTGAGGTCCAGAAAACACGGGAACTCCTCCCACTTTGTTGGGAAGCAAACAACCTTTTGCAAACTAAGGGAGATGGGTGAACCATACAGTTTGGGAAATGTTACTGGTTATGCTCTTGGTCAGACCAAGTCTCGAAGAGATTTGAAAGTTGATGATAATCAGGCTACATTAATCCTGTGAGCAAGCAGTTAAAAAAGTATTCCACCAATTTGAAACATAGTTCTGATGTAATAAATCTTCATGAACAGCCTCGTTACTGTGTCAGGCAGGACCACATAATTCAATGTGACCATCTTAATTCTCTTGCTGTTATCCATTCTTAGGTGCCTTTAAGACTCTTGACAAGGACAACAACGGTACCATCAAAGTTAATGTACAAGAGGTACGTGTCACATATTCCCTGATCTGAATATCTACACGAACACCATTAATGATTTTTTTTCACTGCATTTAGCCATTAACACGTTGCGATTTACACCGAAATTCCACCAATTGTAGCTCACTCACTCAATGTTACGGTCAATGAGAATGTTTTGAGTTTCCAAAATTTCCGGAGCAGGAAATGGCACCGATAGCAGACTTGGCTAGCCGCCTAGATAGAGAACACTAGGCCAGTGACAAAAGATGCCAAGTTCGGTCTGCACTATCGTTTTGTTCCCAGGCATTCCCATTCCCATTGAAATGCAGTAAAATTGTTCTATACATACTAAAAAATTGTTTGTCCAAGTTCGATGCTAACGTTAGGTTACTCAGATAGCATAACATTTCAAGCAATGAAATGGTAATGTGGAGGAACATATTTTGATTACATGCATTTGTACACTCATCCGTGATGGCGCCGATATTTATAGACTCCTTAAAATTTAGTAAAAATGTTCACATTAGAAGCCAGTGATCGGCCGCCATATTTGTTTTTTTGTTGCCTAGCAGAAAACTTCGAAAATGGGCATGGTAATACGCATGAACGGCCATCCGGTTACTTTGCTCGTGAATGTGCATTACGCCCCTTTTTGGGGGAAAACAAACCGAATGTCTCATTAACTTACATGCTACATCGGCTAGCCTAAATGAACACAGTCCATGCTTCAGCCACGGCTGTTTGGCTATATTATTTGAACAGCCGGCAACGCAACACGTTTTCGCCATGTTGAGCTTGAACAATGCTAGTCTACAGGTCCTTGTCTTTCGTTTATTCTTTCCTAACACCACCAATTGACTTGCATTGGCTTTCCCCACAATATTTTCCCCCAAAACGTCAAACTGTTCATGCGTATAAGCCCACAAACCACGCCCATTTTCAACATTCTTGGCTACCAAAGATGCTCATTGCTGCTAGCACAGAATATCCGGACTGCTAGCAGTGTTGCCAGATTGGGCAATTGGGCTACTTGGGATGGCCGTCTGCGGGTAAATACAGAAAAACTTGGCCATTTGCCGTTTTTTTCTGCCGTTTTATGCCCATAGAAATCAATGTAATTTGTTGTAATTATACGGAATTTAGCGCATTTTTTGCGTTTTTTGAGAACCTTTTGGGGATTTGGTCAGACACATCTGGCAACATTGACTGCTAGTTCCTGTAACCAAAACATACAGCACATTTGGAACAATCCCAGAAATTGTTATAGAAAGTTTCACACAGATACACCAAGGAAAGTCTTTTTCGTTTTTTTTGTTTTCTCAAAATGACTTGTTTTGTTCCCGGCTATCACCAGTCTCCACTGTTTATTTAGTCTCGGATTTCCGTGCCACCACTAACTCTTCTCCAACCCCTCTCTCTCTCTCTCTCTCTCTCCGCAGTGGCTGCAGCTGACCATGTACTCCTGAACACAGAAGCCGCCAGTTCCCTCTGAAAGGTTTTGTTTGTTTGCACTGCCCCACCCCAACAACCTTAGTTTGCATCTTAAAAGGCGTCTGCAGCGGAAGATTGGTCCGGTCGGAAACGTCTCTGTGGTTCTTTACCGCAGTAGTCTACTGCATGGGTTTTGCACCACCCCCCACTCAATCCCCCTTTAGTCCTCATCAAATAGACTTGATATTCTTTTCTGTTTACTCACTTTTCTTCACGTATTTGGTTTGCTTCATGCACAATGCTGTCACGATACAGGAGCAGCAAATCTGCAAGTAGCCAAACCACTCAGATGTTATCTGTATTAACAGGTCATATTTGATGTGATCATTGTAACATCGTAGCGTACCATATCATGTATACAACTTTGTACATACGTACAAAAATCATGCTCTCATATGTATTAACACGAGTGTGTCTTCACACATGCTCAAGCACAATCAAAGTGCCATTACCGCATGTAGCCAGTAGGGGTCAATAGACCAGCCATACACGTGAGTGGAAAACATTTGCCAAGGGGTTACAAGAATTCAGTCACTGTTGTTAATGCTCATATTTTATACTAAATAAATCAGAGCCATTATCGTGAACCTGTTGTCAGTCATTTTTTTCATATTATACGATGTGTAGCTAGCTAGCTAGCTACTGGTTCTGTTATCAGATTTGTAATATTCGTTAACCTCTTCTTTTTGTCAAGATGTGACGTTGTGTGCTCATGTGTATAGGCCTATGTGTTTTTTTATGAATTGTAATGGTAGCTTGATGCATGTAATTGAATATTATTTTGTCATATAATTGCTAAATTAAATTCAAGTGTTGTTTCTGAAATCTTTTATTTTTCCAAATATGGTCTCTTGAATAACGAGGTAATGAATTGCTGGAGGGAGCTGTGGGGTAGCTATTCAGAGGAGGACAAACAGAGGTTAGGTGTTGTAGAGAAGGCGAACAGCGCCATGACTGGAACATAGTGGCCACAGCTGGTACTACAGCATTTATTCAGCGACATGGACGGAGGAAAGGCACACAATAGTGGCCACAGCTGGTACTACAGCATTTATTCAGCGACATGGACGGAGGAAAGGCACACGGAGTCTGCGCAACGTTGCTGCACCCCAGTGTACGAAGTTTCTGGATTTCCGTCTGTACCACAAGGGACGAAAAAACACACACATTAAAGGTAAACGCCCGGTGCTTCAAGACCATTTTGATAACTTAAGTGCATTCTGAGACTTAATTATGCGCTTAACAACTTCATAAGACATCTGCCTTCTCTTGCATTGTGGCAAGATGTAACAAGGCAGCTCTAGTGGTGGACAGAGAGCTAGCTAGACACTAGCTAGCTATTATTTTCTTACGAAAATAGGATGCAGAGCTTAAAAGTTGAACGAAATCACGAATGAATAAGAAATGTTTTGTGGTTGCCCACGTATTTTGAGACATGCGCCATCGGCATCTCTCTGTTCGCAGGTAAAGTAGGCTTGTGTTAACGTGGTTTTTGTGTGTGTAAATAGCTAATGATGGCTGGGTTACGTAGATTTATTCTCGTTACGGAAGATCAGTGAACCTTTGCCATTCACGGTCTACCACGGCAAGTGGCTTAGAACTAACTTGCCTGTGCACATGGTCATCTGTGCATAGCTTTAGGCAGAGGCAAGGAGTTCAGAATGTAAATAGAAGGAGGGTTAACCCATCACACACAGCAAAACAGAACCATAGCCAGAAACTCGACATACACAGAAAAGGCTCTGGTCATGCCATACATTTGTCTTCTTCCGCGCAGGCATGTGGCTGGCTTTGTTTTCTCTGGTAGTCTCGTGAGTCGTGATGTTAGAACTGAAGTGATTCGGGTTCAAGTCCAGAGGTTTGCTCCTGCTTCATGGTGCAATAGTGTAGAGACTAGAGCTATGCTAGGATGGTTAAAAAGCATAAAGGGGGCGTGCTCAGCCCAGTTATCCTGGTACAACTCAAGAAACTATTGGTCATTGGTCAAATGAGAATTCGTTTCGCGGTGTGTTGTCATTCACATCATGTTGAGCTTGTTCACCAGTTTTTTGGTTACATATGCCAAGTTACCGATGGAACTCTCTCAGTTTCACTTTGTAATGCCTCCGTTACACTGTAACTACAGTGTAACAAAGCGTGTGTCGACACGTGCCTTGTAACTTAGGTCGGTTGTGTTGTATGGGGAAGACGCAGGCTAGTCCATATTTTTATGTTATTTGCATCCTCAGCTAGAATGATTTCCAAATAAAGCATGGTGAGCAGTCCATCCTCAAGCTGCCTTGTTACAATGCATTATCTATGATCAGCAGTGTTGGGCAGTAATGCATTTCAAAAGTAATTAATTACTGTAATGCATTACATTTTGCTGTAATGCAGTAATGTAAGGCACTAACTAAAGTAATGCAAAAGTAGTGTAATGCCTTCCATTTAAAATATAATAATATTGTAGTGTAAGGGATTATTTTGAAAAGACAGTAACATGTTTTTGAGTAACTTGCCCAACACTGATGATCAGAGATATCAAAAGTAAAAGTAAATTCATGTTGCAAGTACAATACTAGCATATGATATGACATAGCTGTTACACCATCTACGCCATTGTACCTAATGAGATAGACTGTGTTGTTACTGAAAAGCACTAAAAACCAAGAAAGGACCCATCACAAACTTGATCCAATCAGTGCTGCAAGTAGAACTACAGAGGTCCACTGTTTATTCAGATGAGTTGCGTTTGTGAAACTGTATTTCTTTTTTCTACTTTTACTTAAACGTTTGACCCCTCTGTATGACACCACATAGGGGCCCCCTTTAAGGCGGTGTCCGTTTGACAGAGGAAGATGGCATCTCCCACGTCGCCCGACCTCTCCAACGACGGCTCACCCAAGAAGAGGAGGCCGGTCTTCAGCTTCCCCGAGGTGCACATCCTCCTGGACGAGGTCCGCAAGCACCGCAATATCGTCATCGGTCAGTGCTCAGTCATTTTGTCTTATTGAGAAGCTTTTTTGACAATATGACTAATGGTGCACCAGAGCCATGGCGGTAAGAGTTGGGCTAATCCCATTGAGCTCAGTGTTCCATTTTTACAGAAAGACTAGTGTGGCTCATGGGGCCTTTGACACACGGATTGTCATTCACATAGTTCCAAAATAGTTTCAGGAAGTGTGCTTTTTTCACATGTTAACATTTTCCTTTTTTTTATTTACAAAGCAGGTAAAATGTAGTAATAGTAGTATTGATAATTTAATTGAGATACTAGATCTAGTTTATTCATCCCAAGGAAAATGAAGTAAAATAATTAATACGTACATGTATTTTATGCATTCTGCATGGAACTCCAAGACCCTTTGCAAGAAGTACTGAAATACTAAAGTGTGCAGAGCCGACAGCAATTATGAAAGCCATCTAACATGGCAGACTGGTGGGCTGCCTGATGACTATGACAAATGTAAACGTGTACCGTACATCTCCACAGCCAATTTCAACCGTGGCGTCCCGAGGAAGGTGAGGAAGCGCACCTGGGCGGAGATCACAGCCCGCCTCAACGAGGTCTGCCAGTCCGACCGAGAGGTCTCGGAGGTGGTCCGCAAGTGGTCCGACCTGAAGTTCGACAGCAAGCGCACGGTGAAGACCATCCGGCCTGGCCCCCTGGGCCCGCGGGGCACACCCTACAAACGCCAGCGCCACTATACGACCTCCGAAGTGGATAAAATCGTCCGGGACATCCTGAGGGTCAACAGCAGCCAGCAGGACGACGGCGCCGGCCAGGCCGGGCACGGGCCCGTCAGGCGCAGCAGCCGGAGCACCAGCTGGAAGGGGGACGGACAGAGCGGCAGCTCGGAGGAGGAGGAAGAAGACGATGACGAGTTTGAGGAAGATGAGGATGAAGATATGGACATGGCGACGGGTGTGGAGTCAAAACGCAGCACCTCAGAGGACGGAAAACTGCTGAAAAGTTTTAAACAGGAGAACATGGAACAGGATTCCATGTTTGATGCTTCTGGTGAGTAGTTGATGAATCATGCTGTTTCATATGCTTCTATGTAGGGCTGCACGATTATGGAAAAAATCAAAATCACGATTATTTTGGTCAAAATCACAATGACGATAATTAATCACGATTATTGATATTTGGAAAATTATAACAAGATGAAATATAACCAAAAATGAATTATATACGGCATGAGCAAAATAAAATGAATTGTAATAATTATGTAACGGCAATAGCATGAAACTTAAGTGGACAGATTTCTGGCCAGAAGCACCAGCCTGTCAGTATGTTCTGGCTTCAAGGAGGCTCTCAAAAGTAGGTCACTACTGCCACGATTAAATCACGATTAAAATCATAAATTCGATTTCACTATTTTATCACGATTTTGATTATTTTTCGATTAATTGTGCAGCCCTACTTCTATGTCACCTATGTGGAACTTAAGAATTTCTTCCATTGTCATAAGGTGATGAATATCTTTCTTTGTTCTTTTTCATTTCAGAAGACACACCTTTTGATGTGAGCTTTGAAATGCCTACTGAAGAAGGTGAGTTAAACATACAGTATTCGAAGGGATCTTGCTTTGCAGCTTTACATGTAGTAAAGACTGACATTCCAATAAAAAAAGTTGTCTTGCCACACATGCAGTATGATGTTGCCAAGTCACTGAAACAGGTTTGTGCAGACACCCACCACTACCACCAGACATAGATATATCCTGTTACCTCCCAAACCTCCTGGTAGTGCAGCTTTACCATTATAGATCTCCAAAATTCAAGGGTGTTTGAATACTATGTTGGCCATCTGGAACGTATTGGCCTCCAAAATTCAATCATTTCAAGTGCCTAGTAGGTTTTAAGCTTGCAAGATTTGGTGCACATCTGTCCACCCATTCAAAAGTTATTTGCGCACTGTTGACACAAAATATCTTATTTTGACTCATTTTATAGCACTTGGGTCAAATATGATTGTGTTTCATGACTTTTGCTAAGTGGCATTTTCTATTCTACAATATCTATATTGAAATCAATAACTAAGATTAGGGATGCAAATTATCGATTAATTCATTAATCATTAGTTGATAGCCTTATCGATCAACTTACGATTAATTGATAAGCGGCGTTTTCCCCCCGAAATCTCAATGTTTCTCGAAAAAAACTACTAAATCTAAAAATTTTAATTAAAAATTGAGATAAAATGCCACATTTAAATTAATTCCATCTCAATTCTTAAATCCAAAGGTGATTTAAATATTCCCACTATTCACACCCCTCTTCACACACACTCTTCACATGCCCATTTCACCTCGGATTAATTGCGTTTTTTTAATCGATTAAAGCATTGATCAATTAAAGTTGATTAATCGATTAATCATTTGCATCCCTAACTAAGATTCTCTTGACCTCTGCAGACGGTGCCCCACAGGACAACCAACCCAGCGGCAGCAGCCGGGGCAGCTCGGGCATCAATACTCCCACCACAAACGCAGCCACAACCAGCAATAACAACGCTGCCATGCACACTCCCTCCCTCAAACCCCCCTCTTCCTCCTTCGCCATTCCCCCTCCTCCTCCTCCTCCTTCTCTTCCCTCTTTACCTCTGCCTACTGCCAGAGCTGCAGACCATGTGGGTCATGGTATCGGAATGGGCAATGGTGGGGCCGGGATTCCACATTACGTCACAAACCCTCCCGGCAACACGGGTGTTCCGGCACCGGCGGCGCACAGTACAAACGCTAACACTAACGCCGCTGCGGTCGCTCCCGACGTGCGTGGGCTGGCGGCCATGAGCGTGCAGGAGCAGCACATGAGCAATGCGCTGCTGGAAACGGTGTCGCGCTCGCTGGAGCTGCTGTCGGAGTCGCTGCAGTCACTGGCCGACACGCAGCAGGAGTTCATGAGGGAGTCGCTGCAGCTGCAGAGCCAGAGCCTGGAGGTGCTGCGGGACTTCGCCACCGGAGCCATGACGCTCATGCAGGAGAAACTCAACGGCGGGAACAAGCAGAAGACATGATGGTGTTGTTGCTGTTACAGTATGGCCTCGTACTAGTACAGTACAGTACAATGCAGTGCGAATACCAAGTCTGTATTAAGAATCATTACCACAACTACCAGAGACTTTGCCATGCAGGAGAAACTGAACGGCGGGAATGCGAAGAAGACTTAATGGTATTGGTGCGGTTACGGCCTCGTACTAGTACAGTGCAGTGCAGTGCAGTGCGAATACTAAGTCTGTATTGAGAATCATTACCACAACTATCAGAGACTTTGCCACCAGCGCCATGACGCTCATGCAGGAGAAACTCAAAGGTGGGAACGGAAAGAAGACTTAATGGTATTGGTGCAGTTACTGTCTTGTACTAGTACAGTACAGTACAATGCAGTGCGAATACCAAGTCTGTATTAAGAATCATTACCACAACTACCAGAGACTTTGCCACTGGCACCATGATGCTCATGCAGGAGAAACTGAACGGTGGGAACGCGAAAGAAGATTTAATGGTATTGGTGCAGTTACTGTCTTGTACAAGTGCAATGCGAGTTTAAGTAAAAAAAATTGTCTGGGGTATCATTACCACAGCTATCAGACTTCGAACAGTGGGGCCATGCGGTTACGGCCTCGTACTAGTACAGTACCGTATGGACGAGTGCAGTGCGAGTTTAAGTATTTCCCTCTGTATTAAGAATCATTACCACAACTGTCAGAGACTTCACACAGTGGGGCCAGGAGAGAAGCTCAGTGGCAGGAAAACACAGAAGACATAATGGCATGATTCACCCACAGGTCTGGTACAGTACTAGTACACACATGCAGGAGAAGCTCAACAGCAGGAACACAAAGACAGAAGTCCTAATGGTTGAAGTACATGGCTGTATTGACAAGTACATTACTAGTACAAAGTCCATGTTAACTATCGTCACCGCAATTATCAGAGACTTTGCCAATGGGGGCCATGTCACTAATGCAGGAGAAGCTCAACCACGGCACCATACACAAGGCCCAGTGTTATGACTCCATTACTGGTACAGTACTACTTAGTACCCAGTCCTTATTAAAGGGGTATGCCACTATTTTGGGGTTTAATACAGTTAAAATCGTTGGTGAAAGTAGTGAAAATAGTGAAAGTCAATGGATCCGTGTAGCATTATGCTACACGGATCCATTGACTTTCACTAGCTTAGCGACATATTCCCTCTTTTAACTTGTCTTAAAGCAAGACAACGCTTAACGTGAAAAATAAGACACTTTACCACCTTTATAAACCCTGGCCAACGATGTTAACTGTATTAAGCCCCAAAATAGTGGCATACCCCTTTAAGTATGGTTACCATAACTATAGGGGCTTTGCTCAGCAGGCCTACCTTATGGAACTCATGCAGGAGAAGCAATGACTGGGCCACATGCTTGACGCTATGGTGTTATATTGATGCTGTTATGTTGTAGTACTGTACTAGTATTGTGGAAAATGGACTAGTATGGCACCTGTACTGCACAAAGATAATACAGTGTACCGTTTCCACTACTACCAAGTACCTACCAAGCCAGACAGCATAATATCCATTACAGTTTAGTATGGCATTAGTACTGTATAGTAGGGACTAGCAGTGCTCTTGTGGTACATACAAAGTCCATACGAAGTATCATTAACTACATCACTCTTATGCCTTGGTGACGACAGACGGAGTTGCCAACATGCCTACTAGTATGGTATATAGGTGCACGGGCAATGTGTGTATGGTTTGCTACCGTCAGTATGACTCCACATGCCTTGGTGCTGCTGATTCAGAGAATGATGCCAAGCAGGGCTCTAAATTAGCACCAGCCAACTGTCCAAATGCTGGTTAAAGGTGGGGTTGCAGGTATGACATCACGTTGGGGGAACTCCCCCAGGATTCCAAGGTTCTACATAGACTCCTATGAGCCTGCGGAACCCCCAACGGATGTCATAATAGTACATATTCTTAAAATGGGTTAACCTGCAACCCCACCTTTAAACATTAAAGTTTGGCTGGTATAAAAGACCAACTGACTACTAGCCACTTGGCCCATTACAGAGTGTGTGTTTGACTTGTAAGAGTAATATCTTTCAAGCCATTTTGCCTGGTGTGATGAAAAAAATTACTTTAGAGTCCTGATGCCAAGGTGCCTACGCGTGGTCGATGGTTGAAGCAGCCCACCCTCAACCTCACAGCCTTACGGATTTCCCTTTCAAAAGGGTTGGGTGTGGGTCAGCGAAACAGGCTTGAGTCTGTGGCATGGCAGCCGTGATCATGCAGCGTGTGGTTTATACAGGTCCATGGAATGAGTTGTAGCTGCTGCTATAGCCAAAATCAGCACACACACCCACACACCATCACCAAGTGCAGAATCCTCAGCAAAGGCCTCTGTCTTCAAGCAGTATTGATGAACACCTTAACAATACTGAACTGAGGAATTGAACTGAGAAAGTGCTATGACATTGGTATTCTCGCTGTGATACGAGGCTCATGGGAGCAGCAAGCCAGGCTGACCTTTTTTATAGATTTTTTTTTTTTGTACTCTGTTACCTCATTGTAAGTCGAAAAGCTGACCAAGCAGCAGACTGGACTTGGGAAATTGGTTTTCCGCGACTACCATAACTGGCTAGGGGGAGATGCAATACGCTTGCACACTTGCAGAGTGTTGCATAATGTTCTTTCAGCTCAGTGTCACACTCACTAAGGGGGATGCGGCAGTGAATGGTTGAAATGTTGTGTGTGTTGGGTGTTTTGTTGTGAAGATATTGCTTCTTGTGTTTTTTTGTTGTTGGTTTTTTTTATATTGAAGTGCAAGACACCAAAACTCAAACAAAACAATTTAGGACATTGCCTTTTTAAGTGGAGGAGACCTGAAAATCCTTCTTGAACAGACTTTTTTTTTTCTTATAGAGGTTTCTGTCTCTTCTCAGTTGTTCATTTTGTATTATTTTGGGGTGTCAGATTTAGCTAGATTTATTGAAGGATTATTTCCTAATGTCTATGCAAACACTGATAATATGTCTCCTGTCCACCTCCACAGCTAAATCATGAGATTCCTGAAAGCATTTGGGTATGAGCAGTGAAGTGTACCAGACACTCTCTAAAGCAACAGTGACCGTTTACAAGTAAAGGAAGGATGAATCACCGCACACTGGTATTCTTTGTTGGTTGTTTTATTCATTGAACAACGTGTTTCGCAACGTTTTGTTTCATCAGGTTCACTCTGACATTACGAATGTTATCCAGCACCTGGACAGTGGTTGTGCACAGGGACTCTCCTTTAAGTGACAGTTTATAGTTTGTTGTCTCTGAAGCCACTCTGAAGTGGTGTCGGTGGAGTTTGTTTTGCCACTGGCTGGTTAGCTTGCGGTGCATACAGCAGACTGTGCCCATGTATGGCCAACCCCAACGCGCTGTCGTGCCGAAAAGCGAGTCCCTGCCAGAACACGAGTGCCCTCACTGAAACCAATGACATTTTTTGAGAGAAAATTATACTCATTTTCGCAGAACGAATTACATAATTTATGAACTAAAAATATGCTTATGAACCATTACTCGTCCTCCACTTAATATGAGCTATTTGAATGAAACCGTAACATTTGTTATGACAATTCTTCGATTCTTTTATGGAAATAATACTGAAATTGTAACCAGCTCTTTGTAATACTTCCAGAAGGAATGTAGATGCTTTATTGATAGACTTTCCATCATAAATTGTGTCGGATTTGCCTGCAAAAATGGGTAAAAAAATATCTGAAAAATTGGTCATTGTTTTCCATTGGTTTCAATGAAGGCACTCGTGTTCTGGCAGGGACTCGCTTTTCGGCACGACAGGGCCGCTGCGGAGCTTCCTCTGCTTTGGCAGTTGCAACAAGACCAGAGGTCCATTCCATTATCCCCACTCCTGTCCTCGACCTGTGGTTGTGTCCTCGCACATCGCTGATGCCCCAGCTCGGTAGAAAACGACAAGGTTCCCCTGCTGTCAGCCTAACCAACAACCACCTTTGGGGGGCATCTCCCAGTTCAACATCCCAGTTGCAAATGAGAAAATGACCTTTTGACTTGCACTCATGTAAGATATTGGGTATTTCTCAAAACCTAGTCTGCACACTTCCAAGTGTGCTCAGCTTAATTAGTCACGCACAGTGATTGGATACTCTTTGGTGAACTCTATGGAGTATCCAATCACTGGGCGTGACTAATTAGGCTGAGCACACTTGGAAGTGTGCAGACTAGGTTTTGAGAAATACCCACTGAGTTAAACTTCTATCGTCAGTGACGTCATCACCAGGCCACAAGCATAAGGGAGGACAGGATTTAGGATATTGGAATGAACTTTAGGGAATGACATTAACTTTTTTTGTTTTTTGTTTTTTTTTGTTCCTCAGCCACCGTCATTTTCCTGAATCACTAGCCTATTAGGCTTTCTACTAGCCACAGTTTTATTACACAGTGGCTAGGGAGACTGAGATCACTACTGGCCACAGCCAGGTTTTATCCACGTTTGGCAAATTTGCAGGTGCTAATGTCAGGCCCTGAACAAGGCCATGAACTTTACAGGGTCAAGTGTCTTGTAATACACGTGGGTCATTTCTAATATCCTGACTCCTGTCTTCCCCAAAGTGCTTTTGGCCATGTGAGGATCTCACAAAATGTCGTTGACAACAGGCATTTAATTCAATATCTTACAAAATCGCAATTGAAAGGTAATTTTTCTTGTTTGCAATCAGGATTTTGAATCTGGAAAAGTCCCTCAAAAGTTGTTGTCAACTTGTGGCTAGATTGACACTGGGAAAGCTTCATTGTGAAACAGCCCACGGTGCTGGTGGCTGGTCAGTTTAATTTTTATAAATAATCTCAACTTCAATCTCAAATTAATTTTGAATCATGCATATTTATGATACAGAAACCAACTCACAACTCACCCTGCATTCATAGACCTCAGTACTATACATCCCCACAGTTGACAGGTGTTTGAAGTCTTGTAGCCTACAGTTCATATCACATGTATTGCTGCTGACTGGTGCAAGTAGCACAAATGGTGTTACAAGGACCTGTCGTCGTAAGGATGCACGCATGCAATGGATATCTCAAGGTTGATAGTTTACATTAATGATCACCATCATGCAAGTGTATGCCAATCGGACTTTACTACACAGAAGAATGTATGTTGATGTACTGAATGCCCACTGGACAGTAGCCTATTATTGTGAAGCAGGTCATGCCTGTGTACATTGGTTTTCATTAAGCCTGCTAGAGCTGGGGCCTATACTACAAAGCTGGTTCAGGATAAGTTAAGGTTAATCATCAAATAGAAGAGCCTGGAGTCCTCATTTGTTTAAGAAAAGCTCTTGTATTAGATGAGTTACCTCTTATCTTAACCTTAACTTATCCTGCACCAGCTTTGTAGCATAGCCCCCTGATGTTTTCACAGAAAACCATTGCAGGAAGTTTTCTTTTATTTGTTTTTATTGCCCTCTAGTGGAGGCTGCATGTCACTTGCAAATCACTGCTTTTCTTTCTTCTCCTTTGGATATTTATGGCATTTTTGTACAAGTTTGTAAATGGCTGCTCACAATAAATTACCTGGAACTCTTTTCAGCTTGTCCATGATGTTGTTATTGTCAAGGTCATGATCGATGTCATGTCTGTATAAAGAATGGCAATGTCATCATAAAAATGGACGTTTATACGTCATATTTTATAATGCCCTATTTTAAGGTATTGATTTACAATGCATCGCCAAACAGGCCAAAACATCAAAATCAATAATAGATTTAAAACCATTAAAATAAATAGGTCTATTTTTGTCCATTTTACAGTAATTGAAAATGCTTTCCCCCTTTCAAGTGATGAATGAAATGATCATCCAAGCGTACTGTGGTGTAATGATGGCACCCCTGCACATTACTGAGGTCATGCATGCCTACACAATCTGCAGGTGTAGGCTATGGCAATCGCTGATGGGCTGATGTACATGACTCTCATTCATCCTGAATATATTAAGAAATTCCTGGAACTCTGTCATACGTAGCTGAGATGAGATGCAGTAAATTGGTAATGTAGCCTAATGATGACTTGCCTCCCTGTCTTGAAGATTCTTCCATTCCGAAGAACCCTTGCATAAGCCATTAAGAACATTCTATTAGTATTCATCATGGCGTTTTATTGTTATTTCTCAACAAATGCAATAGAGTACACTGCTGTCTTTAAAACGAGGCATCAACCTCTGCGGTGGTAGTGAATGGTCTTTGTGTCCAGGAGTGTTGCATCCTCTCAGTAATGGCTGAAGAGGCGTTAGGTGATAACAGGGGAGAACTGATAACAGGCACTTCTATCATCAACATCCTGAATGGCTGTACTTCCTCCTAAATGAGCAGGGGCGTGCTTCCTTCTGGCATCATCATCATCCTTCTGAATGGCTTTTGAAATTCATGTAGCGATGTCAGTTGTGGTCAGGGATTCTGCACGCTGTTCCGATGCCAAGTTGCTATGGCAACCACCACCAAGATATATTAGCCCAAGTAGAAGAAGGGGGAAAAAACAAACGAGACGGTTCTGCTTCATGAAACCTGCTTAATTCATTATTTGTTGTTTGTACCACCCTTTTCACATTTGTGAAATATCGTGTGTGTGTGTGTGTGTGTGTGTGTGTGAGAGAGAGAGGGGGGCGTAGATAAGGGCCAATATGTGCGTGTTGGCCACTTTCCAGGCTTTAGATTGCTGTCTGGTGAGGTGCTGCATGGTGCAATGTGCCGACGGACAGACAGACAGACAGACAGACAGACGGTCATGCTTGCTCTCCAGACAGACGTGGGCTATGTACTGTATTTCCTTCTGCTCAGGCATCAGGCTGAGGGGAGTGTGTGTGTGTGTGTGTGTGTGTGTGTGGGGGGGGGGGGGGGGGGGTGGGTGGGGGGGGGGGGGGTGGGGGCGGGAGGGCGGGGGGGTGGGTGGGGGGGGGGGGGGGGGGGGGGGGGGGGGGGGGGGGTGTTACATGCTGATGTGCTGCTGATGCCTTTGGGCCTCGTCATCAATCATTATCATCATCATCATCATCATCACACTAAGGCATTAATCGCAAAGTCCAAAATTACACATTTTACATACATGCATATACATATTAAGCGTTAGCGAGAAAGAGAACCAAGTTGTGTACGTGCGTGTGCGTGCGTGCTTAGGACCTACAGCAAGGGTAAGCCGTTTTGCTCTTTCTATTTTTTTATGAGCCCCAATGTATGCTATGCGGCATCGACCGCTAGACACCAGACGAGGCGTATGGAGCAGAATGAATGTCACATACTACAGAAAATACCCCACGCTCCCTCGCTCGCTCGCTCCACCTGGGCTGTGCTCCAGGTATTGTCCCACCAACTCTTGCTTGCTCCCTCTCTGCTGAATCAGCAAGGTCCCCCCCCCCCCCCCACACACACACACACACACACACACAATACACACACATAACTGCACAGCCCCCACCCACCCACCCCTACACCACTGCTTTGCAGCTCCTCTCTGAGGTTTAGTCCATTAACACAGGGGGGTACAAAAGGGAGGTAGGGCAGGACTGGCTTTTTTCAATTTTGGCTTAAAGGCGTCATAATAGCGGCGCAGAACTCACTCACCGGTGGGCCCCGCACCCTCATGGGCCCCTATTTCCAGAAATGTACAAAAAAAAACATTTCTTTTTTTATATATTTCTGAAAATAGGGGCCCACCAGGGTGCGAGGCCCACCGGGAAATGCCTGCTGTGCCAGATGGCCAGTCCAGTCCTGAGGGGAGGTACCGTGTTAGTGGGGGTGCAGTAGCCATCACTCCCGAGTCCCCACTGCACCATAAATCCTTTACACTCAGCAACTAATTGAATTCCCCAGATCTTAACGAGCGCAGCCTCGTCTGTCTACCCAACTTTAACTTGCCACCCTCCTCCCTCCCTCCCTCCCTCCCTCCCTTGCTCTCTCAATAACTCTAACTCTCTCTTATGCTCTTCCCTCTTGCTGTTCTCTGTCTCCCCCTTTCTGTTCTCTCTCTCTCTCTCAATAACTCAACCTCTCTCTACCTCTCTCTTATGCTATCCCCTCTTTCTGTTCTCTGTCTGTCTTCCCCTCTCTTCCTCTCTTTCTTTTTGTCTCTCTCCCACACACACCTCTCTCTCTCACCCCTCTCTCTCTCTCTCTCTCTCTCTCTCTCTCTCTCTCTCTCTCTCCATCTACCTCCCTCCCTCTCTCCCTCCCCACCTCTGTTTCCATCTCTCCCCATTCCTCCACGTTCCACAGCTGCATCATCATTTATCATTTGCCTTTAAATGGGTGCTGTAACCTGTTCCAGTCTGGAACATTACCTCTGATGCCCGTGTCAAGCGTTTGCTTCAGTTGCATTTGTTGCAAGGTGTGTGCACACTGCACAACCAGCTAGACTGGTGTGTGTGCGTGCGTGCGTGCGTGCGTGCGTGCGTGGTGCGTGCGTGCGTGCGTGTGTGTATGTGTGTACGTGTGTGTGTGCGTCTGTGTGTGTACGTGTCTGTGTGTGTAGATGTCTGTGTGTGTACGCGTCTGTGTGTGTACGCGTCTGTGTGTGTACGCGTCTGTGTACACGCGTGTGTGTGTACGCTTGTGATTATGTGTGCACGCATATGCGTGTGCGTGTGTTACTATTTTCACTGCTGTATGTTTTTTCTGTCTATTGCCATTTCCTGTGTGTGTGTGTGTGTGTGTGTGTGTGTGTGTGTGTGTGCGTGCGTTTGTGTGCGTTGGTATTTCATAGTGGCACCTCAAAGTGTAATTCATTGTTAGTCCCCATCAGCGCTATAAATAGTCAGGAATTAAAATTCACAGCAGCCGCCCCTCTCTCTCTCTTCCTCTCCCTCTCTCTCTCCATCTCTCTCTCTCTCTCTCTCTCTCTCTCAATCTCTGACACATACACACAGAGAGCGAGCGAGAGAGTCAGCAAGAGAGAGTCTCATATTTACATTTTCTAATATTCAAATCCCCACTCGCACTCGTTTTCTCTTTCACTATTCTTTCATCACCTTGTCTTTGTTTTCCCTCATCTGTTCCTCTGTCCATCCATCTCCCTCTCTCTCTGTATGCTGCCCCCCTCTCCCCCTCTCCCCTCTCACTCTCCCTCTCCCACTCTCCCCCTCTCCTCTCCTCTCCCCTCTCCCTCTACCCCTCTCCCCCTCTCCCTCTCCCCTCTCCCCTCTCTCCCTCTCTGCCTCCACCCCTCTCCCCCTATCCCCTCTCCCTCTCTCCCTCTTTCCCTCTCCCCCTCTCCCACTCTCCCTCTCCCCTCTCTCCCTCTCTCCCTCTCTCCCCCTCTCCTCTCCTCTCCTCCCCCTCTCCCTCTCTCCCTCTACCCCTCTCCTCTCCTCTCCTCCTTTCCTCTCCCCTCTCCCTCTCTCCCCCTCTCCCCTGCAGAGGTGCAGGAGGATGTTTAGGATTCAGTAGATGGTGCTCTGCTCTTTCTATTGGCCAGGAGAAGAGATAGATAGAAAGAGTCAGAAAAAGAGAGATGGGAGGGAGGAAAAGATAGAAATAGAGGAAGAGAGGGTGTGAGAGGAAGAGATAGAGGGATGGAAAGTGCATGAGAGAAAGGGAGATGGTGGGATTGAGAGAGTTGAACAAGGGGATGGGTGGACAGAGATAGTAACACAAATAGTGGACGAATAGAGGTATGAAGATAGAGAGAGAGAGAGACAGAGAGGGTAGGTCCACTCCTGCTGTACCATGGAGGATGGGTTGTGTGCTGAAGGGCAGAGAGACACTTAGTAAAAAGAGAGGAACAGATATAGTAAAAAAGAAAGAGAGGAATGACAGAGGAATGGATTGAGATGAGGAAGTAGCAGAGAGAGGGAGAGAGAGCATAAAAAAATAAAAACATGAATTTACCCATGAATGACTAAGGTGAGGAATAGCATGAAAGAGCGATAGAGAGCGAGAAAGAGAGAGAGAGGGGGGGGGAGACAGAGAGAGAGAAAGAGATATTTCCCCATGGATGAACAAGGAAAGAGATAACAAGAAAGAGAGAGAGAGAGAGAGAGAGATAGATAGAGAGTAGGTCCACTCCTGCTGAGCGTATACTACCATACGCTGAAGGGCAGAGAGAGACAGATAGTAAAAAGAACGAGAGGAGAGATAGAGGAATGGATTGAGATGGAAAGTAGCAGAGAGATAGAAAGAGACAGGGACAGAGGCTGAGAGAGGGAGAGGTCCACTCCTGCTGAGCATGTAGCATGGAGGATGGCTTGTGTGCTGAAGGGCAGAGAGACAGATAGTAAAAAGAAAGAGAGGGGCAGCAGAGAAATGGATCGAGATGAGGAAGTAGCAAAGAGAGACAGAAGGAAAGAGGGGGTGATGGGGGGGGGGCAGAGGGGAGCAGAGTAGGTCCACTCCTACTGAGTATGTACCATGGAGGATAGTAAAAAGAGAGGGACAGATTGTACAAAAGAAAGAGAGGATGGAAAATTAGCAGAGAGAGAGAGAGAGAGAGAGAGAGAGGGGTTGAGGGGTTGTGTGCTGAGGGGCAGAGAAGGGTTGGAGAGGAGAGGAGAGGAGAGGAGAGGAGAAGAGATGAGAGGAGAAGAGAGGAGAGGAGAGGAGAGCAGAGGAGAAGAGAGGAGAGGAGACGAGACGAGACGAGAGGAGAGGAGAAGAGAAGAGAAGAGAAGAGAAGAGAAGAGAAGAGTGGAGAAGAGAGGAGAGGAGAGGAGAGGAGAGGAGAGGAGAGGAGAGGAGAGGATAGGAGAGGAGAGGAGAGGAGAAGAGAAGAGAAGAGGAGAGGAGAGAAGAGAGGAGAGGAGAGGAGGAGAAGAGAAGAGAGGAGAGGAGAAGAGAAGAGAGGACAGGAGAGTAGAAGAGGAGATAGGAGAAGAGAAGAGAAGAGGAGAGGAGAGGAGAGTGGAGTGGAGAGTGGAGCGCTGGCGGTGAGGGTAACAGAGTGGAACAGGACAAAACTAGAAGAGGATGGCGCCAGAGAATGTGTAAGAGCTGCCGGCAGAGCAGCAGTGAACATTTTTAAAGCTCAGTTTGTGCGCCTCAGTCACTCAGAAGCTGTTCCTTTGAAGTTACTCCCCAGACGCACAGATTCACATGTTTATGTAAATGATGTTTATGTGCGCGAGTTTGTACTCAAGTGTGTATGCGCTTTGCTGTGTGGCACCCTTATTTTTTCTCTTTCCTTCTTTCTTTCTTTCTTTCTTTCTTTCTCTTTTTCTTTCTTTTTTCTTTTGTTCCATCTTTCTCTCTCTCTCTGACAAACACACACACACACACACACACACACACACACACACACACACACACACACACACACACACACACACACACACACACACGTTCCGTGTGTTGTGCCCATCCAGGATGGAATTTCCATAAGCCATCATCTCGTTCCTATTCCACAATGGGAGATCAGAGGGACGGACCCGGAGTGCTGGGCACAGACTGACATGAAAGGAGAGATGGCCAGCGCTCTCTCTCTCTCTCTCTCTCTCTCTCTCTCTCTCTCTCTCTCTCTCTCTCTCTCTCTCTCTCTCTCTCTCTCTCTCTCTCTCTCTCTCTCTCTCTCTCTCTCTCTCTCTCTCTCTCTCTCTCTCTCTCTCTCTTTACATCCTCCATCATGGTAGGGGGAAGAAAGGACTCTCTCTCTCACTCTGTCTCTCTGTCTCTCTCTCTCACTCTCTGTCTCTGTCTCACTGTCTCTCTCTCTCTCTCCACCATCAGGGCCGGGGGAAGAAAGGATAGCAGAGATGAAGAGAGAAGGAGGGGGGCAAACAGAGATAAGAGGACTGTGACAAAATAGTAGGAGATGGATGTTTGGATGTGTGTGTGTGTGTGTGTGTGTGAGAGAGAGAGAGAGAGAGAGAGCAGACAGACAGACAGACAGACAGAGAGAAAATGAATGCGAGTGTGTTTGTAAAAACAGCAAGTGTGTGTGTGTATGAGAGAGAGAGAGAGGGAGAGAAAGAGAGAGAGAGAGAAAGAGAGAGAGAGATGGATGGAGGGGTATGTGTATGTGTTGGATGATAACACCTCCCACCCCCCTCCCTCCCTCTCTCCTCCCTCCCCCCTCCCTCCCCTTTCCTCCTCCCCTACTCCCCACCCCCCACCCCCTCCACTGTTGTTTGCTGTGAGCGGAGTGTACGGTACTGCAGTGCCTGAGAGAAGTGCTTTGCTTTCCTCACGTCCACTGCGCTCACTAAGAGACAAGCGGAAAAGAAGACACGGAGGGAGGGGAGGGAGGCAGCGCAGCAGAGGGAGAAGTGAGAGAGAGAGAGAGAGAGGGAGGGAGAGAGAGAGAGAGAGAGAGAGAGGAGAGAGTGGCGGAGAGAATGACAGAGTGTAGGAGAGAGCGAAAGCGAGGAAGGGAAAGAGAGAGGTGCACTGTAGAAGAGAACAATAACAGAGTGTGGGGGGAGCCAGGAAAGAAAGAAAGAAAAAATGTAAAAACGAGTCTGGAGTGAGGAGAAGAGAAAGAACGAGGGAGAGAAAAGGAGGGTAAGCCAGCCAAGAGAGAAAGTGTGTGTGTGTGTTTGTGTTTGAGTGTTTTTGTTTCCCTCGAAGGCCATCCATCTTGTTTGAGGTGATGTTTTTTCTCGCTGGCTAGTTGTGGCTTTTGTGTTTCGAAAGCTTTGTGTGTTTATCACTGTTTGTTTACTGGCCTGCTTGAGAGTCTCCTTGTGTTTACAAATGGTGGGAACTTTTAGGTGTTATGCTGCAGTAGGGGCAAGGCTGTGTGGCTTCCCATGCATGTGAATGGGCTAGATTGTTTTGATGCTGTTTGGTTTCCAAAGGTGTTTTTTTTATTTTATTTTGCAGTGCTTAGTGGAAAAGGAGTATCTAAACAAACAAAAAATCTGTCTGGGCTTTAAGGTTACAATTATGCTGTAGGAATCATTTAGGCATGACATAGCAATAACTGCTAAAAGTAAGTTTTCTATTCTTACACTGCTTTTAGTTGATAATGTTGCAGTCAATGTTGTGATTGCTGTCGAGGCATTTCTGCCTTGTGCACTTGTCCACGTGGTCTGTGTGTTTTGCAGCGGCCACAGTGAGGGCAGCCAATTCTGTAGTATGCAATACATCTTAGTCAGGAGTGTCCATGCTGAACGCCCTAGACAGATTAAGTGCATATAGCTGCATTCATCGATTGCCGCCGTGCTGCCTAGTGAACTCAAACACACCAGACACACTTACTCAGTTAAAATGTTCTTAAATAATGTGATTTCCAATTTTGTGCACTTGTGTGTTTTTTTCAAAAACCCCTCTTGTTGTTAACCTGTGTGGCTCTGACTGTGTCAGGATCCCTTGCGCTTTCAGAATAGCCCACGTTACAGTTATCCGTCGATAGGTCAATAGATTTAATCACGTGTGCTTATGAGTGAATGGAGAGGTAAATTGTACTTGATGGTTTAAGCTCCATCATCTTTCCAAGGACTCATCTTTTCCAAGGTCTCTCAGCATGGCTCTCTCTTTCTCTCACTCTCTCCATCTCGACCCTGAGTCGTGAATGGGCAGCTCAGGAGTTGAAGCATGCTGAAATAGTTGCTCTCTGGGTGCGTGACCTTGGAAGACTCAGTGACCTGGCGTAGGAGTTATTGACAGCATTGTTGCGGTAAGTGGAGTTAAGGCGCGCTAAAGGAGCCAGCGGGCTGTGAAATTGCCCGCCAGAGAGTCAGATAAGAACGACAGGCAGGACAGGGGGAGAGCAGAGGAGAGGTGAGGTGAGGAAAGAAAGTGAAAAGAAGAAAAGCAAAAAAGAAAAGAAATAAGGAGAAGAAGTTAGAAAGAAATGTGGACAAAACGAGGTGGATGAAAAGTAGAAAACGGAAAGAATGAATGAAACCACCAAAAGAAGCAGAGAAAATACAAATATCAAAAGAAAGAGCAAAAGTTGACAAGAAAACTGGACGAAAAGAGGACATTAAAGGAGAAAACAAACAAACAAACAAAACAAAACAAAAGGGACTCTCATCAAAAGAAGCAAAGAAAACACCCCCACACCCCCAAACACAGACAGAGACAAAAAGGTGAGAAAAGAGGAGAGAAAAGACCAGAAGAGAGACCCTCTCTTCTCCTTCCCCAGAGACAGAGAGAGAGAGAGTCATCCACAAGGTGGGTGGGCGATAAGCAGCCGGCGCGGCCTGGCCAGTGTGGAGGTATGATGTGCCCTGCAGCCTCCTGCTTCCCTCTGCTGAGGGGGCTTCCTGCACTGCCCTGCCTGCTCAGCTGGACCCAGCATGGGGACGGGGACACGGCCACCGCGGCCACCTGGCCTGCAGCCACCAGCAACACTGGGACCGGGGTCAACCAGGACACTCTCACTCCGCCCATCTGCCCAGGGAAACACACACCGCCATCACTATCGCCACCCAGGAACAAGCACAAGGTGAGCAGGCTCTCTCTCTTTCTGTCTCTCTTTCTCTCTCTGTCTCTCTCTCCCTCTCTGTCCCTGCCCCCTCCTCTCTCTGTCTCTGTCCATGGCCCGTGCCCCCTCACCCCCCTCTCTCTGTCTCTGTCTCTGTCCCTGCCTCTCTCTCTCTTTCTCTCTCTCTCGCTCTCTCTCTCTCTCTCTCTCTCTCTCTCTCGCTCTCTCTCTCTCTCTCTCTCTCTCTGTGAGTGAGTGAGAGAGAGAGAGTATGAGTCCGTCTGTGAGAGATTTATATACCAGCAATGCTGCACTGCTGAAATATAAAGTTCTAAGATTAACACACATTGACAGCCAAGAACAAGGTCAGGACTGGTCACATTCTTTACGTGTCTTAAAATAAATTTGATAGATATGAAACTCAGTGATGATTGCCCAGATCCTCCCAGATAAACATACAGTATATCGTCATCCAGGACTAAAATGTAGTACTGTATTCATATCTGTTCAGTTATACTTGACTTCTAAGTTTGACTTCTAAGATAATCACCACTTATCCACCAAGGTGTCACCAACGTCTCTTTTATACCACGTTGGTATAATGTAGACTCGTAATGTTGCTGAGGGAGGCAATCATACTTCTCCATCGTGTGCTCGATGTTCCAAAGCAATTCACTGCCAGGACAACAGAGGATGTAGCCTCTCCACAATCCTACATCATCATTGGCTCACGTATGCTGGTTGGCTAACCAAAGTTCAAGTGATGAAATGCCAAGCAAAAAAAAAAATATTTTCAAAGTAACAGATTGTGTGGTCACCGTTTTTGTTTTGCATTCCATCATTTTTTTGGTACGATATTCCCTATTATCCATACTCCATCCACCCCTTACTGCAGATGGGGTTGCCGGTGGGCCTATTCACTATTTACTGAAAATACTCAACTACATCATAACAACATTGCTATGACATTATCGAGAGCATTAAGTAACAGATTAAGACATAGCCATTACAATTTTGGTGACAGTAAGGTTATACCTTGGTTCTCTGCGCCAAGGGGTTAAAATCCAGTGTGTAATGCTTAAGTAGTTTCCAAAATGTTGCAGACCATTCATAGATCTGATCTTTTAGTAATCTTTAAGTAAATAAACTCATATTAAGTGGTCTTACCAGAGAAGGTTTTGCAGCCAAAGATGTTGATGACTGGTAATTTACGTAAAATGGCGGATTGACATGAAGAGGATCCACCTGGGCCTACTCATGTAGGAAAAGTGTACACACTTCCTAGCCAGAATAAATACTCGCGTATATATTCAGATAGCCTATGCATTTTGGAAATGTGCAGCATAAATTCTGGAAGTAAACTACAAAAAAATGCATGCTGGACCTTTAAATAAACAAATAGGGAATGTCTATGGTGGGGCCTCTCAAATGTACACCCATGGTATGCTGTCTCATACAAATTCAGTGCTGCTGTGCTGCTGCAATAATTATTTCCAAGACAGTTTATCGAAACGTTTGAAATTCAGTGATAGCTGAATAACAGAATGGGTAATCATATTCATTATCCGAGATTTTTCATGAACGCAGCTCATCTCGCTATTAACACAGAGATTAGACTTTCAAGATGCTCACTAATCAGGCTGTTAGTTTAGATGGTTATATCGGTAATTATATTCTTCATCAACTCTTTTCATCACAGCTCACTGTCTGTGTGAAAGGACCCCTTAATCAGTGCAATGATTTAATGGCAGAACACTAGAGAGAGAGAGAGAGAGAGAGAGAGAGAGAGAGAGAGAGAGAGAGAGAGAGAGAGAAACAAGAAAGGCGAAACAAATAACGTGGGTTTTACGTTCGCTGTCATTCAATCCCTTTATAACTTGATTAAGAAATCCTTTGCCTCTCCATCTCCAGCATGGGGGGAAAGCAAAAGAAAAAAAACCACCAACAACTGGACAGCAAGGTATTGATCCCAGAGGCTGTGATGGAGGGCCTCGCTGGTTAATGTCTGTACAGGCATTGGCTTTGGCCTGTCTGGAGTGGACTCACTACCCTGCTGCACTTGCTTGTATTCAGCGCGCGCCGGCCGGGCCTCTTCTACTACAGCAGTGGTTCCCAAACTTTTTCAGCAGGAACCCTGTTTTGGATTTAAGAATATTTTCGCTACCCCCGACTCACCATAGTCTTAGCCTAGCCAAGGATTTATATCAATATTAGGGGACAAATCTAGCAATATTATTGCTAGATTTTCCATAGTTTGTTCCCTAATTTTGCTAGAAATCCAAAGGATAGCAAATACTGTACATCTATTAACCATACAAGTGAATACAAGTCCCTGTTGTCTGCGACCCCCCTTCAGTACCTCCGCGACCCCCTAGGGGTCCTGACCCCCAGATTGGGAACCACTATGCTACAGTATCTATCCATCTATTTATCTGATGCTCCAGAGCGGAGCTAGCATGCCCTGGCAAGCCCTGGTCACCGTTCCAGGAACCATGACACCACGGGCCAGGGGTGATGTCATGCATAAATGTGCTTCGCACTGCCAGGAACTCCAGGGAGGAGAGAGAAAAATGACTAGGCCTGCATGCTTTCATCCTATCCTGCTTTTAATGCTGATTACATTTACATGGTGCCATCTTGGTGGAGGAGACCATGCATCACAGCAGAGTTTTAAAGATATATGTGGTGGTTCTTGGTACTGTCTCACACTTGACAAATGTGGCCTACTGTGTGCTCATTCACCGCTGTCTGTCCCCGTGCTTGGGGCTGTATAGCTACAGTATGTGTTTATGCAATTATTTTATTCGTTTCTTTGTTTTCACTTTGTTTCTTTGTTATTCCTTGCTATCCTTCTATTTGGTTAAATGAGTATATCTATCTATCTATCTATCTATCTATCTATCTATCTATCTATCTATCTATCTATCTATCTATCTATCTATCTATCTATCTATCTATCTATCTATCTATCTATCTATCTATCTATCTATCTCCATGTTGTCTCCATTGCCATGTGATAAGTCCTTGAGGAGCATTAGCTCCGTGCTCTCGGGGAGAGAAGCGATGCCATGGCGGCACACATCGTATCCCAGGAGACTGGAGCATAGCACTGGCTGAGCACAGACAGAGAGAGGCCTAATCAGATATGGAGCTTGTTAAGTCTGGGGTTGGGTGAGGGGGGGTTGAAATAAGCCTAATGCATGTGTATAATCTTTAAGATGTCACGATCATCCAATTGTGGGCTGCGTTATTGAGTTTCAGGCAGCTTTTCTGCATGCAATTACATTTACCTGCTAGAGGCCACTTAATCTCTGGGAGAAAAATAGTGCATCTTTAAATTATTTAAGGCGGTGCACTGTTTGTGGTGGAAGTAGACATAGTAGGTTGTGTTTCTCAAGGGCCAACACAGTTAGATCTCGCTCCTGCATATGTCATTAGCGATTCACTGTGAACATGAATGAGTAGCCCTATATACGTACGGTATCTTGCGAATATTACCACCATCTCATCCCAATTCACGTCTCATCTGCCTTCTAACCCCAGTGCGTATAGAAATTCCCCTGTCGCATCACCATAGCCAACATGCAACAGCTGTGTTACTTTGAAATTTCTGGGTTATATCTTCTTTCATTAAGAAGTGAGTGGCTTGGAAAATGAAAAAATCCACAGACGTGTTTGACCCACAGGTGATTCCATCGGCAGCCCAAATACACAGGAGATGATTTGCTGCTTAACATGCAGAGCGCTGTGTAAATAATTAAGGAGGGGGGTGGGCGGCAGTCTGCATCACCCTGGCCCCCAAGGCTGCACAGCATCCGCACCAGCAGCAGCATCCGCACCAGCAGCATCATCTGCAGCAGCATCAGCACCGACTCCAGCTCCGCTCCGTCTGCTACTGCAGCAGCAGTGAGGCTCCAGATGAATACATTAAGCTTCTTTTCCACTTCTGCTACTCCACTCTTTTCTCTTCTCCTCGTTGCTCTTCTTCTCTTCTCTTCTCTTCTCTTCTCTTCTCTTCTCTTCTCTTCTCTTCTCTTCTCTTCTCTTCTCTTCTCTTCTCTTCTCTTCTCTTCTCTTCTCTTCTCTTCATCTCCTCTCCTCCTCTCTCCAGAGCAATCATCTGCAACCCTTGCATGATGCTATAAAACACTATTTGTAACAAAACACCAACCACTCTAACCTTTAGTACAGTTTTTTTAGTCTGCTTTTTTTTGTGCTTTACTTCACATCAATACATTCTAGCACTTTCTATTTTCAAAGGCACAATGAATATGACCTTCATAAATTAACCCTTTATGTCAATGCCATGGAAACAGTGCTAGGCTGCAGAAACACCATATTACTGTACATTTTATGCTGAAGTGTTCTTTACATAAATGCTTTTAAAATGGCCTCTTGAGCTAAAAATGGATTAGATTCCAAATCTCAACCCATCATTGCACGCCGCTATAATCGCACCGCACAGACCCCCAACTCAGCACTAGGCGAGCACCCTTGACCAAGGACACAGAAGATTTTATCACTGGCAAACTGGCTGCAGGATTATAGAACAGCCTCCTCTCTACGTACTTCCTTTATGACAGCCATTTAATTCTCAAAATGCCAGTTCCACCTTGGGGGTAGGTGACTTTTGATCGGCTGCTGCCTCCATGGTGCTCAAATGGATTCATAAACGAGATTAATTTAGTCCGAAAAATCTTAATATGCTATTTAGATTGAGACTGGAGTGAGAGATACTAAAGAGCTGTTTAGCTTGGAGATCCAGCGAGATTGTCTTTCCGCCTCTGTAAGCATAATGTTGCTGTCTGTACTGTATGAATAAATACGGCATGCCATGAGAGTGAAGTCTTGCCATAGGGAAGGTTGTGGATTTAAAAAAGCATAGTTTAGCATTAAAGCCACATTAAGTTCAGGATCCACACATACTGACTTGCCACATATTTTTAGTGTTCTAATTTTTGGCACATTGGCAACCCTCAGCCAGGGCTGAACTGGGACCAAAAAAACGGTCAGGTCATTTTTGGAATAAACTTCACAAGGTTATTTTCCACACACCGCTCTCTTCCATCTTGTTGGTGCGTCTCTGAAGTAGTCTAGTAGTAAGGAAATGGATCGCACTCAGTTTTTCTTCTTTTCTTGTTGTTTTCTTTTTATTTTAGCATTGGTCATGTCAGTCCCTGGAATAAACTTCACACAGCTCCCCCATCCCCTGCTACACTATAGGCTAATATAGGCCTACACTAGTCTACATGATAGTCCGCTGTATAAAAGATGCACCAATAGACTGGCCCATCTGAATTGTGGGCTCGTCTATGGGCAAAATAAAAACAAACACATCACCTGCAAACACTGGCCCCTGAGGACTGTCGGCAGACTGTGAATATGGTCTATATGCTAGTCCAGCCTTGCCCCTGCACTACACCAGCTCATGACTCCCCCCATCTCTCCCCCCTCCACAGGGTTCCGGAACCCTCCTTGATCACCTAGCCCCAGGAAACAAACTCTTCATCTCCTCTTTGGATTCATAAATGGGATTAATTGAGTCCGAAACATCTTAATATGCTTTTCAGATTGAGACTGAAGTGAAGGATACTAAAGAGCTTCAATTTAGGTCAGACATCAAAGCAAGATTGTGTATCTGCATTTAATCATATTGCTGTCTATATTTCCAACAAATTATCTGCTTTTGGTGTGCCATCAGTGGAAGGTCTTTCCATAGGGAAGGTTGTGGATTAACCCATTAATGCCTAAAGCACCTGCAAAAAAATGCCTGCTAAATGCCCAAGGCCTTTTTGGGAAAAGCCTATAAAAACCTAAATATCTCAGCCTCCGAAGCACATGAAAACAAGAAATAAGTGTAATTTCAAAGCGAAGACCCTCATCTTGCATTAGAATGTGTTAATTCAGCTTTAACATACCCGCATTTGTAATAAAAAAAAATCTCAAATGTCATGGTCCTGAATGCTGGGTCCATGCAACTCCAGTAGCCATGGGTCAATGTTGCACTACGCAGCATCCAGTATCAATGGGTTAAAAGGTTGTCCATAAAAAGCCATAATTTAGCATGCAGCCTCCCCCAGCCCACTGTCCTCCATCTGGGCTCCAGAGCCCCGGCTCCTTCATCATGCAGTGCTGGCATGCAAACTCTTTATTTCCTCTATGGATTTCTGATTACATAATACCCTTAAAGCCACTTTTAGCCGCGGTGTTCAATACTCACCGCCGCAGTGCTGTGCTGTGCTGCGCTGCCCCACACCATATCTCATTTTTTTGCTTACACTCAGTTTTTCCTCCACCTCCTTATCCTTTTATCCTTTTTAATATCAGTACGGCACGGCTGTTAAAGCCTAACTAGCTTCAGATTAGCTCTAATTGTTGCCAAAGGGGGCTGTTTTTTTGTTCATCAACTAAACCTGTATCAAAACGGAAAGCTCTGTTTTTCCCCTTGAATTTGTTGTTGTTGTTATTGTTGTTTAACCTGTGATTAGTGGATGCATCACTCTCCCTGACCCAGAAAGGTCACACCCAAAATGGATATCAAACAACAGTCAGTGTTGTAGTAACTACAATATATTTCAAATATTTCAACATCTCTATTAAAAAGGTTAGTTAACTTATTATACAAAATGGAACATGAAAGACGTTTTTGTTTCTATTTAAACCCATCATAGCCTTCTGCCGCAACACACTCTGTTATCTCTGTTGCTTAGTGGAATTTGCTGTTATCTGTGCAAAGTCAGACTTCTGGATCAATGAATCTCCCCTGCTTACCACATATCCACTCACAACAGCTGTCTGTGGAAAACACTGCTGCTTGTTTGCTTAATTTATGTGATCAGTCATTCCTTTGTGTGAATGAAGCACATTCCAAGCTTCATCATTCATTTTGCACCAGTATACATAGTATTTATTCTTATTAAGGAAAAGTCTGGACTGACTGTGTGTGCTTTCATAAGATATGGTGATGGTCAGGGATGCCGATGGGGGGAGGCAAAGGGGACAATTGTCCCGGGCCCAGGGAAAGAGGGGGCCCAGAATTGGGACCCCATTACATTGTATGTATTGATTGAGAGGGGGGCCCTTTTTACATGCTTTTGTCCCGGGCCCAGTCAAAGCTGTCAGCAGCCCTTGTGGTAATGGTAATGGTAGTGGTAGTGGTAGTGGTAGGTAGGTGGGTGCACTGCATACACTCAACTGTGGAGGCTCTGAAAGTGCAGCCAGGCATCTGAGTGACCTTGGGCGGTAATGGCCGCTCTACTCTACTCTACTCGGTATAATCAAGGAGAGAGCTCCACTCCACTGTGCAGCACTGCTGTAATTCATCTTCAAATGATTGGTGCATATACAGTACGTATACGAATGTGAAAACACACCCACACACATTGATGTATGCATTCACACACACACACAAACACCCAAGCATGCAATGCACACGCACACGCATGCCTCGCACACACACACACACACGCACACACACACACACACGCAGACACACACACACACACGCAGACACACACACACACACACACAAAGTGTATACTGTATGCAAGCACACAAAACACATCACACATTACATTACACACCTGCACACTCAAAGTCAGAGGCAGGCGTGTAGGCATCCATCTTGAGT
This sequence comes from Engraulis encrasicolus, assembly GCF_034702125.1. Classification (NCBI taxonomy): domain Eukaryota; kingdom Metazoa; phylum Chordata; class Actinopteri; order Clupeiformes; family Engraulidae; genus Engraulis; species Engraulis encrasicolus. Next base: position 16,042,898 of record NC_085863.1, on the reverse strand, counting down.
AGCCAATGCTCCGTGACCTGAAACAGACGTGTAAGATATACAGTATATTGCTGCTAGACTGCCACCTTGGATTAGGTCATCAGTGCAGGCCATCTGAGGCGCGATGAGCTGTCCTCTCCTCTCTGGGCTCTTTTGACTAATGCCTTTTTGTTTTATCTTGTCCTCCCCTCCTCCAGTGTTGCCAGATTGGGCGGTTACCCGCACAATTGGGCTACTTGGGATGGCGGTCTGCGGGTAAAAACAGGAAAATTTGGTCATTTGGCGTTTTTTTCTGCAGTTGTGTGCCCATAGAAATCAATGCAATGTGTTGAAATTGGGCGGAATTTAGCACATTTTGGCGGTTTTTGAGAACCTTTTGGGCGGGATTTGATCAGACACATCTGGCAACACTGCCTCCTCCCATCTCATTTCATCTGGCTTTCTTCACAACACTGCCCCCTTCTCATCCCTCCATCCCTCCCTCCCCTCTATGCTCTTGACTGCCTCTGTTTCTTTGTTTCTGCCCTCTCTGCCTATCAGATGTATCCCTGATTTACTTGTACTGACATCTCACAGCATGTCCCACTCACAGTGTTTGTACACAGTGGAAAAATGCAGTGTTGGGGACACCATACCACTACAGTGGCTTCAATTCTGACCCTTCCCCTCTCTCTCCCACTCGTTTTCTGTCACACTCTCAAACTTTCCTATCCTAAATAAAGGCCCCCAAAAATAAAAGAAAAGAAAAATGCAGTGTTAATTCAACATTTGAGAGAGTATTCCAGGTCCAAAAACACTCTAGAAAGTGTTAAATTGACTCGGTGTTGAATTCAAACAGCTTGTTTTATCTGTGTATGCTTATGACAAATAAACATCTTTGTATCCTTTCTTCCACACCCTCCTCATCTCCATCCTTCCTCCTGAGGCATTATGCATTGCTGTCTCACTTTCACCGACACTGTTGCCTTTTGTATCAGTCTTCAGTCTGTCTCCTGTTTCCATTCCTCACTCTCTCGTCTCTTTGTGTCTCTTCTGTTCCCCAACAGCATGCCCAGCTTGGGTACATCCCATCGCAGCGCCAGCATACAGACTCGGTAAACACAGACCAGGGGGAGGCAGAGGCATCGCAGCTCCAGCTCCAGGCGGCCTGCATTTGTCCTTGCAGCTCGTCCTGCAGATGGCAAGGCACTCTGGGAGATGTAGTTCCCCACCTGATCCAGTCGCACCAGCAGCTCGTCACACAAAGGGAAGGCACAGAGGTGGTCTTCCCCTTCAACACCTCAACATCATCATCTTCACCATCATCAGCAGCAGCAGCAGCAGAAGATAACGCGACCACGGCGGAGGACTGGGTGATGCTGCAGTCCTGCTTCAGACGGACGTTTGTGCTGGTGGTGAAGAGAGCGCCTGCTGTGGTGGCTGGTGGCGGCGCGGGCCCGGGCCCGGCGGCGGCCTTATTCCACGCCGCGGTGCTGTTTGTCGGACTGAGCGAGGAGGCCGAGGGCTTCGTCTACCGGCTGGAGCTGAGGGGGAATCGGAGGCGTCTGATGTGGGAGGCGACGCCGCGGGCGATCCAGGACAGCGCGGCCTCCACCTTCGTCCCCATGACAACGACCTCCGCCCTCATCGCCGCCTCAGACTGTATGACCTTTGACCTCAGCGTGGCTGAACTCTTCACGCAGGACTCTCAGGGCACTCTAGCCCTCCATGTGTCCATCTCCAGGGCCTGGTCTTCCACCACTGACACTACTGACCCCATGCCACGCCACAGTCAGGAACGCACACCCACACACAGACAGCTGATAGCCAGGGTACACCCCACCTCCCGGATGCAGGAAAGTCCGTTAACATAACATTTAGTGTGACGATGAACTCAGTTACATGGGACAATTTAATTCTGAATAAAATGTAATTCCGCTTTGAAAACATCATGTGAACACTTCACAGTTCGGAATTAAAGGAAAGTGCAATGTGAACTCGATGGAACTATTTGATTCTGAATTATTTATTCGGAATTCAAAACATCATATGAATTGGCCAATGTGGCAATGTGATTCACTAAGGGAGTGGGTAAGGTCCGTCATGGGTAAGCGGTTAGGGCATCAGACTTGTAGCCCAAAAGAGTCGACTCCCGACCTGCCAGGTTGGTGGGGGGAGTAATAAACCAGTGCTCTTCTCCATCCTCCTCCATGACTGAGATACCCTGAGCATGATACCGTCCCGCTGCACTGCTCCCTTGGTGCGCCATTTGGGGTTGCCCCCTTGCACGGGTGAGGCATAAAATGCAATTTCGTTGTGTGCAGTGTTCACTTGTGTGATGTGTCACAATGACAATGGGAGTTGGAGTAGTTTGGAAAAAAATAAGGCCAGAGCCTTATATGAAGGACTATAGTCTCTCTTGACTTAGTGAGTGGATCATATATAAACAGAACTGCATCTCATCCAAGTTACAGTAGCTCAGCTCCTTATTTATAACCGACTCTGACTTTCCTCCACTTTTGCCGGAAGATGTAATTTTTTCTCTTGTTTATTATGGTGGTTTTACAAATGAAGAGTTTATTTGCGAAACAGTGTCTCCACCATTTTTGACTTTTGCATTTTATTATTGAAAATTACTGTTCAGAGGTCGTATCACCTATGTGTGAATCCTTGCCATTCAAATATTTTGAGCACATACTTTTCCAAGCTAATGCAATAAGCCCAATACAAAAATGTCAATTTCCCAACATTCTACAAAATGGAGATACAGCGTTTTGCAAATAAACTCTTCAAATATATATTTATGTTTCAAGAAACAACAGCATTTGAAGTTGTGCATTTCCTGTGGTAAAGTCAGAATAATCTACCTCTTCTCTCTCTCTGAATAGTATGAATCCAGGTTGATCAGGGTATGTTAGTAGCAAAGATATCTGTCTTGACTACAGAACAGTATTATACTATGGTACTATTTCTGCATCCTCTTCAGAGTCTACTCCAAAAGCAGTACACATTTAACATGACCGATGTGAAGTGTGAATATCACTACTGTATCTACTTTGTAAAACTCTGGGAATGATGGCTATATCTGTCTTGTTTTAGCATTGTATACATGCCACCCTGTTGAACAGGGGGCGTTTGAGCTCGGCTCAAGAGTAGAGTTTATTCAAGAGTTTTACAGCGATATGATAAATTATATTGCTTTCTTGTTTTTTTTTTTAACTTTGTTCTCAAATTCCTGTTTGAAATGTGTTCTTGAAATATTTCTTAACTTCATACAGAGCTTTCTTTCTCTGACAAAATAAAAGCATAGAATTCATACTTTAAATATTATGTATTCTCTTGATTTCAAATGTTGTTTTGCATAGTATGCCAATACACCCATTTCTGCTTGTTTTGCTACAGTCACATATAAGAGCTGTAATAACTAGCAGATTCTCACACAAATAGATTTATCTATGAGCACAGAAGTAGGCCTTGCAGAAATATATTTAAAAAATACTGTCAATAATCAAATTTCCTTTTAAAAAGATATAATAGATAAGGTATATTTCTTCAGCACAGATTGGATAGCATAGGAATCCAGCATAGGATTGCGTATGTAATATGTCATGTTCCCAGCCTTTTCTGATGTGCGAAAGCAGTCAGAAAATCTTATGGAATGCAAAACTGGCATTAGTATGAAGTAGACAGAGCCAATGAACGCCCAGCACCTCCATCCATTTCGACTCTTGTTTTCTCTGTTCCAGCTCCCAGTGGAGTTTGTCTCCAGAGAATCTCGCATGGCGACTCCTCTACTCTACCCTGCCTCCCTCCTACCTAGTTTCTGTCACTCCCCAAGAGTCCCTCACGGCAATGCTAACAGACACATCATTTCAACGACTAAACATCATTATGTCATTTGGAAGGCACTACCTGACATCCCAAAATCACATTTTCTGTGACAGCCACAAGTATTCTTTTCTACAGTGTTTTTATTTCCTCAGGGAGAATATTACACAGTGCTGTAAGCAATAGTAAAATAAAAACAAGACCGATCTAATAAAAGGTCCAGTCGTCCCGACACATTTCTAGAGACAAACAAAACAAGAGAATGTGAATTGTTCCGCAGCCATGGCAACCATACGACCTCCCACCATCGATGACAGGTTAAAGGTCATGTTTAGTAAAAAAAAGCCGCACTCCTGGATGAAATTCTTGTAGTTTAATCGTAACGGGTTAGCATGGCAGGCACACAGGCGTTTCGGCCTGTGTAAAGACGCTGAAGAAGGCGTAGGCCGAAACGTCTATCTGTCTGCCATGCTAACCCGTTAAGATTAAACTACAAGAATTTCATCCTGGAGTGCTGCTTTTTTTTACTAAACATGAACTTTGCTGTTTGCTCGCACCCAAAGACCTTGTAGGAAACAGTTGGGAGTTGAGCGCACTTTCTCTAAAAAAAGGTTAAAAGTCGCATCAGAAGTATCGCAAAAGTTCATTTGGGGAAAGACAAGGCAGGTGACAACAGTAACATTCCATCTGCACAGCTTCAACTGAGCTAAGTGACAAGGACTCTGGCTCAATCACCTGTACTTACGATCTCTGTCCCGATCTCTCTCTTTATCTCTCCCTCTGTCTCGGTCCCTTTCCCTATCTCTCTCCCTCTCTCTGTCCCTGTCCCTATCTCGCTCTCTGTCCCTTTCTCTATCTCTCTCTCGATCACGGTCTCTCTCCTTGTCCCTTTCCTTCTCTCTGTCCCTCTCTCTAGATCTGTCCTGATCTCTATCCCTCTCCCTGTCCCTCTCTTTGGGTCTGTCCCAGCTGTCACGTGGATGGGAGTCTTGGTGTGTTGCTTTGTTGTCCTCCCTCTCCATCCTTGGTCTGTTTTTGTCTCTGGGTGATGTGGCCCTACCATCCCTGCTCCAGTCTTTCCTCCTGTCCTCCTCCTTGATCCGTGGTTCCCTGTCCCGGTCCCGGTCTCTCTCCTGCTCTCTGTCTCGATCGCTAAGGTGCCAGGCCCTGGAGGGTCCGTCCTCCTGCCTCTCCCTCTCCCTGTCCCGCTGTGTGCTGCCCGCCTCCAGCCTCTCTCCTCGGGGGAGGCGAGTGTCTGACGGGCCCCTCTTGGCGTATTTGTCGTAGGCCTCGTCCACCTTCTCCCTCTTCACGGGTGCAGGAGGTGGGGATGGGGATGGAGACGACTGATGCTGCTGGCGCTGGTCTGCTCTTCTGTCCTCCGCTGCATGACTCGCCGCCGCTGCTGCCTCCTCCTTTTTCTCCTTCTTCTTCTCCTTCTTTTCTTTCTTCTTTTTCTTCTTCTCTTTCTTGTCTGTTGTGAAGATGGAAGAGGCAGAGGAAAAGAAGAAGCTTACGTAAAGTGAAAAAAAGTGAAGTGAAATGTAATACCAAGACAGTAAAAGCAGGAATAAAGCTGCATACACACCAGAAACGGCCTATGCTACCTGAGAAGCCGAGGTCGCTGAAGAACTTTTGCCATGAATTCGCTTTATTCGCTCTGGACATGACATTGACATCTTTGAATTAGCTAGTCACATAACAGCTCTGGCTTGTCAGCCTGGGGCCTTCGGAGATTATGATCATTCCAATTGGTTTTCGCCGAACCACGTAATAGCTCATTACCATAATATTAGCTTGACTTTAATCGCTGAAATTTGTTCTGGTCACTCAGGTCGTTTCGCTCCTGGCGAATTCACTTTGGTCGCTTTATTTGCCGACCCTCCATGGAGAAATAATGACTTTCATCGCTCAGGTAGTGTAGTTTGCTCTTGGTGTACAAATAGTTTAAGACAGTGATTTTGATTTGTCTAAGACTTGTGAGCATGAATGCGATGTGAGATGAGGAGTTAGACGTGGTCAAACCTTTCTTTGACTTCTTCATGGGTACGACATAGCCGTCCTCTTCCTCCGACTCCGATGAGGATGACGGCGGCTTTGGAGCGCACCCCCGCTCCCGCAGAGTCTTTGTGATGTCATCGATGTCTTCGTGGTCTTTGGGGGGACGGTAGTTGGCAACGTGGTCCACACGGATGGTCCGTCCTTTGATCTGTGTGGATCAATAACAAACAAATTTTAACATGTAAAAGTTATACTACTATACTATAAGTTAAATATTTTGCATAGCCCAAGAACTCACACACAGCACACAAGAACTCCCACACAACGTTGAAATGTAAAAAATATGCATTCACCTCAGAAGCATTTTCGCTCTCTGGTGCTTCCCCATGTTAAATCATTTCACGTTGCCTATGGCTATTTGATCAATTATGACTATGCCTCTTATACCAGTACAAATCTCTCCCTACAGCCAACTTATGGTAATGCTATGCTGGAGATTTAGCGCAGAACCAATAACGCATACATAAAATGTGAAATATTGTATGTTTTACTGGAGGACATACAAATATGTTACAGTAATAATCATCTAGCAGTGAGTGAGTATATGAGAGGAGGGCAAGCGTGCCTTGATGCCGTTGAGGTTGTCGACTGATAAAATAGTACTCCTCTGGTCCTCGTAACACAGGAAACAGAATCCCTTCGACTTCCCCGTCTTCTTGTCGCGCACAAGGTTGATATTGACAATCTCCCCATACCTGAAAACACAAGAAGAAACCATTGCGGAGTGAAATGAGGGCAACATGGAACCGAAGAAAAGAGAGGAAGATGAGACAGGAAAGGAGAGAAGTAAGACTCACTGGGAGAATACACAGATGATGTCACCTTCTGACAGCTCATAGGGAAAGCCACCTGCAAAACACACACAGTGGTTAGACTTCAGTGCAGCACAGCAAGGTTGATACTTGTACAAGTACATGGTTTACGTGAATACCAGATAGGTTTACTGTAAGTGAACTACAGTAAGACTAAAACGACCCAATGCCTTTATTTAGAGCAGGGGAGGGGAACACGACCCTCAAGACCGTCTAATCCCCCCATCCCCGGACATAATTTTCATGCTATGCAGTTATACATGAAACATGACACGTTCTGTAAAGAAATGTTACGAATTACAATACAATTGAATTATATTTTCAGGGGACCTAGTGAAGGTGGGGTCTGTCGTAAAGGTGGCCACCTTTATAGGCCTTTATTGGCCACCTGGCTTGCGTTAGTACGGACCTTGGAGGACTTTACAATTTAAAAACAAATCCCCACCCTTACAGGGTTTAGACCTGCATGCCTGAACAGGTGGAAGGGATGAACTCAGGGGTGAGGATACTTTTTCATTCCCTAGGGCCACTTCAAATTCCACCAAGTGCCATACTATGAACGCAAACCAGGATTTCCCCCAGCACTTTCGGCTTATAATGACGGCAGCCACCTTTCAAACAGACCCCACCTTAATTATGTCCCCTGACTATAAATTAATTGTATTGAAAATGTAATGTCTATGATTCCGTTATGAAATATTTCATATTTCATGTGAAGCTGCATAACATACATTACATAACATTACAGCCCTCAAGACATAGGTTCCCCACCCCAAACTCTTAAGTTTTGAACGGATTAATCCGATTTTACCAAGTTGCTGGCTATTGATCATAACATGATGCATGCAATGTGCATATATGTGCACTGTGTAAGTAAATGACAATTAAGCTGAAGCTTATGGGGGGCTATGGCCAGGCTAGTAACACCCCCTACAGATACTCACTTTGTGATAACATACTTCACGCAAGGGAGTAAATCAGTGCTCTGGAATACTTCTACATATGCTCATGAACCCGAATGTACATTCAAGTGAGCAAGTTTGCTGTTTGTTTCGCATCATATCTGCTTCAATGGATGTAGATGCATACAACATGATTCCCTAATCCAGTTTTGCAGTGCCTGCTTGTTGAATGACATCACCACAATCGCCTGGCACCGCAAAGGGCAGATATTTTTTTTCCTGAAATAGGTATGCCTTGATGACAAGGACAAGCAAAACCCTCTACTGCCCCCATCTGGTAGATAGACAATACAGTTCCAGTCGAATCTTGCATGACTGCAGAGGCATTAAAAGCTGAACTTGGCAACTGAAGGACCGCAACAACTCTCAAAAGCTGTCAACGAAATGAGTCCTCAGAAGTGATGTAGGTACTGTAGTGTTTTCTCACCTATAAATACCCACGCGCTGTCTTTATATTCCGAATGCCATGACACAGAGTCCTTCACACCGAGACTCGCCTCCCTCTCGTTCAATTCATTTATCAACTTCACTTTGGTCAGCGGGCTGAATGAAACAAATAAAAAGGACGTTAATGTTGACATTCTGAAACGCATGTGGTACATCACTGTATATAATGTCGAAAATGACACATGAAGCTGAACATTAGAATTTAATCTGAAAACGTGGAAGTAAATGAAGAGCATGAGCCCTCTGGTGTTGCACCAGCCCACAGTGATTGTGTTAAATTGACGAGCTTCTAAAACTACAGTCATATTGCACAGCCTTCGTGTATTAAAGCTAGTTTTAATCGCACATGGAGTAAACAGTTAGTTGATTTATTGGTACGTACTTCATCCTGAAAACTTTATCCAAGACATGAATCACTCCGAACGAAACAACGGCGTTACTATCATTTACTATCCGGGTCAAAAGTGATCACATCCGGTGTAAGATAGATTTGGAATTGTGGGTATTGAAGTATGGCTGAGTGTGTGGGTAGTTGACTGCACTACTTCCAGGCCAATTTATTAGAATAGCATGAAAAGTTGTTTTATTTCCATAATTCCATCAATAATGTTAAACTGTCATGGATTATAGATTCATGGCCCAGATTTTGAACTATTCTAATCACTCATTTGTTTATTTTTTTGCACATTTTGACCTTACAGCTAAAAAAAACATGAATTGGGGAATTCGCATTATTAGAATATTGTAATAAAATCACCATTGTCTTCATCAAAATTCGGGTCACATCAAATCAGTTGAAATTTGGTAATTTCTACATAACATTCAATGTTCAACTTCAATACTTGGTTAGGACTCTCTCTGTCTTAATCACTGCCATGATGCACTTAACATTGAAGTCAATGGCAGAAACAGTGCATTATGGAAGCCCAGATGTCCTTGATGCTTTGCTGTCAGCTGTTCTTGTTTGTTGACCTGGTGAACCACACTTCACTCTTCATTATACCCTGTAGATTTCCATGCCACGTACAGATCATAATACAGCCTATGCCTCCTGATTGGCAATTAATTAGTCTTGCCACATATCAAATCTTATCTTAGGCTTACTGTCCGAGCTGCTGCTGCAACACTGTTTCACAGAGGTGCAGTATTAACCTTAGACCCTACATGAGGAGGTTGGAGAAGGTGGCCCTGACTGAGGAACTTCAGACCAAATAAATAAATGATAAGCCTATAAATAGGCCTAATTAAATAATAATTATGATAATAATTAATTTTAAGTTGTGTATAATGTTGGTCTATGTTTAACTTTCAGGCGTCGTCCTTAGATTTAAACGGCCTTTGTCTTTCACGTTGAGTTAAAGAGTTGGACTCATAATGAATAAATGTACAAGATTGTGGGAACACTAGATTGACTTGAGTGAAGCCATGGTCTTGCTGGATTATTGTTTCCCAAGTCTTCCAAGAATTGTTGATATAGCACCCATTTGCGTGTATAATAACAGTTAAAAAGTAAAAAAAAAGCAGTACTAAAAGCAGGGATGTATACCTAGCCTATGTAGTCTGTCACATCTTGAATTTTTCAAATTACATTATAAACCAAAATTATGCTCTACGCTAGCATCTATTTAAAGATGTGTGCTTATGATCATTTTGTCTACATGTAATACACTTGATTAAGCTCTGTGCGAGTGCTCATCTGTTCTGTAGTAGTAATCTTGTCAATTTCATCTAGGGTAAATTTAGGCAGTGTCTGAACCCAGTGGCGGACTTTCCATTAGGCAAACCTTGGCAATTGCCTAGGCCCAGACCAAATCTGTCCTCCATAGGGGCCCCGGTTGTCACACCAGATGCAATAAAAAACGAAAGAAGTTGACTTTGTCACTTACACAAAGTAATCTTATGGCTCAAATAACTTAAATAGCACCAAAACACAGAATTGTATGTCTATTTATTATATGGTGTGACGTCATCGGTCGAATGCTCCATTCATTTCAATGGGGCTCCCCAACGTTCGCACGTCTGATATTTGAGATAACGGACGGGTTGGTCTATATCAGACCGCTGTCAATGGCAACAAGACTTTTCACTGCTAAAGCGAATGTTTCATACAGGGGGTCCGGTCTTTTGTCACTCTAATCAGCTGCTGTGATAGACAACACCTGTTGTCTAGGCTACCTGTTGCTTAGCGGTGTTCCACAACGGCACTGTTTTGTTTTGCGCAGCAACAATCTTTTGACATGAAAAATTATAATAAACTTAACATTAAATAAAGAAATGTCCCCGCCATGTGTGAATCATTTAAGTATATCCATATAATAAGCGGTTAACGTTCGGCGAGTCGGTCGCTTTGTGGAATAGCAGCACTTCAGAGCAGCACCTCCGCTCCGCGTCGGGGTCTAAAGATTCTCTCTGTCGTGCTGCTATTCCACGGTAGCGACCTTCTCGCCGAACGTTAACCATTACTTATTATATGGTGTGACGTCATCGGTCGAATGCTCCATTCATTTCAACGGGGCTCCCCAACGTTCGCACGTCTGTTATTTTTCGATAACGGACGGGTTGGTCTATAACAGACCGCTGTCAATGGCAACAAGGCTTTTCACTGCTAAAGCGACTTTTCAACAAGACTCTAATCAGCTGCTGTGATAGACAACACCTGTTGTCCTGGCCAGGCTACCTAGCTGTTGCCAGCGGTGTTCCACAACGGCACTGTTTTGTTTTGCGCAGCAACAATCTTTTGACATTAAAAACTATAATAGACTTAACATTAAATAGGCCTAAAGAAATGTCCCCGCCATGTGTGAATCATGTAAGTATATCCATATAATAAGCGGGTTAACTTTCGGCGAGTCGGTCGCTTTGTGGAATAGCAGCACTTCAGAGAGAACAAGACCCCTCCGCTCCGCGTCGGGGTCTAAAGATTCTCTCTGTCGTGCTGCTATTCCACGGTAGCGACCTTCTCGCCGAACGTTAACCATTACATAATGACTTTTTAGGGCCCCATGTTGATATTTCGCCTAGGGTTCCAAAATGGCTTGATCCGCCCCTGCCTGAACCTTTAACACATGGCCAAGACATTATAGTTGTCTGTTAAATCGTCACTCGCTGAAGATCATTTTCAAATCACAAACTAGAAATGCACTCAGAGAGTGCAGACCTCCGCCAAGGAAGCTGTTTGATAGACCATTTGACTATGTAACACTCTATTTTTTTCAAGTCTTTCTGCCTTGTTTTTGTGGATTAAACTGGAATGTCAAAATTGGCCCTATATCCCAATCTCATAAAAGAAGATCCGGATTTCGAGTTATCCTCGAAACAAAAAGACAATCAACGTGACCGAAAACATAACCTCCTTGGCAGAGGTAATTGCTTAACTACTAGAGGGTCCAGTTACTCTGGTGAAGATGGTAAATCCATCGAAACGTTAGTCCCTATGTTGTGCATTTAACAAAAAAAAAGAAAAGAATTGCATCTGTGCTGCTCTGTTGTCTTCTCTCCAGTTAAGTTTACATGTCTGTCTCCTGTCGATGCATGTGACTATGAAAAAACAGAAGCGCATAGAACTGCCCCTTTATTCTTTTAAGTCAATTTTTGAGCATGATTTACAGACAAAGAACAGTCACAGACGGACAAACCCAAGTGCGCGCAAAAACACACACAAACACACACACACACACACACACACACACACACACACACACACACACACACACACACACACACGGACAGACACACACACACACACGCACGCACGCACGCACGCACGCACGCACACACGCATGCAAAGAGATAATATAAATACAACACTAGACTGAAATGGAGATAACAGTGCATCAATCATAGGTTATAAAATCAGTAATTGGGGTATTTATGAGAGAGGGCAAGAGGTAGACGATAAGAGAGAGAGAGAGAGAGAGAGAGAGAGAGAGAGAGAGAGAGAGAGAGAGAGAGAGAGAGAGAGAGAGAATGATAGATAGAGAGTGGTTGAGTGGATGACACAGAGAAGCAACAGCAGGGTAAACACAGACCCATCTGTTCCATGACATGGAAGTTACTTTTAAAGTAATCAAAATGACATTTAAACGTTCCAATCCATTAGCCAATTCAGTTGTTTTTCAGTGTCGCCGCTGTCTGTCCTCAGGTTTTGTCTATAACGTTTTTTTTCTGTGTCTAGGTATTGATGCACCGTTGAAACAGAAAAATTGTTTTAGTATGGTTCATCGGGACAGTGCAATAGACTCTGAATGTCAAACAGCTCCTCAACAAGCATCAGAGATGACTGACTTGGTCAAAGGCACCGCAACAGCAGCAACAGCAACAGCAGTGGGCTTCAGTACACTGAGAGAAGTCAAAGGGACGCTGACGTTGTCCCTGGACTGGGACAACACCTGGGAAGAGGGCACCATATCAGCACTGGGCTTCAGAACACTGACAGAAGTCAAAGGGACGTTGACGTTCTCCCTGGACGAGGACAACACCTGAGAGGGCACGGTGGCTCTCTCCGAGTAGCACCTACCACCGCTGGAGTTCACACCAGCTGCCGCCGAGCAGCAGCAGCAGCAGCCGCCACCGCTGCACTTGAGGTGGGCAAACATGATGCAAATCTGCTGCCTGACCTCCCTCTGCCAGCAGGCGTAGACTAAGGGGTTGATCAGGGAGTTGGAGAGCCCCATGAGCCACAGCTGGTTCTCCAAGAAGCTGTAGAGCTCGCAGTCGGTGCACAGCACTTGCACCACGCTGACGGTGAAGAACGGGCACCAGCAGAGCGTGAAGCAGCCCACCAGCAGCGCCACGGTGCGCAGGGCCTTGACGTGACCCCAGTAGCGGCTGGGCTGGCAGTGGCGCGTGCCGGCCTTGCGCGCCAGCCGGATCTGGCGCTGGTGCCCGCAGGCGATGACCAGGATGTCCAGGTAGAAGTAGAGGAAGACGCCCAGCACGGGGAAGAAGCACCCGCAGAAGATCAGGATGATGCTGCGCGGCTCGATGACCGAGAAGAAGGTGCACGTGCCCTGGTAGTCCTCCCACTGCATGGCCCGCACCAGGCAGGGCAGGAAGCCCACCACGAGGGAGAGCATCCAGACGAGCACCAGGGATCCGACGGTGGCCCACCGACCCGAGACGCGGGCGTAGCGCAGGGGCAGCTTGATGGCCACGTAGCGGTCCAGCGAGATGAGGAACATGGTGAGGATGGAGGCGGCCGAGGGGCACGTGACGAAGGCCATGCGCAGCAGGCAGTCGGTCTTGCGCATGGGCGTCGTGCGCGGGTGGATGCCGTCGTCGGCGATGATGGTGATGGCCAGGCCCACCAGGATGTCGGCCAGGGCCAGGTTGAGCACGAAGCACCAGCTGCGGCAGCCCTGCTTGCGGATCAGCAGCACCAGGGCCACGGCCACCAGCAGGTTGGTGGAGATGATGAGGAAGGAGCCGAAACACAGGATCCAGCCTATCGTCGTGCCGTTCACCACATGGTAAGTGGCGTTGTAGTGCGCAACATACCCCTCATTGTAGTGCACAACATACACCGATTCTGTTTCGTGTACCTGTACGTCTATGGAGTCCTCCTGGGTTTTGTTCATCTCTCTTTTACGTAGTAACAGTGATGCTGTTTTTTGCTGCTACTGTTGTTGCCTCAGCGGTGTCGAGAAAAATGTTCTTGACAAATAATCATCCTTGTCATCCGCGCATATGTCACAAAACAAGTGAAGCAAAGTAGTGAAGCAAAACCCCCCCCAAAACACCCAATCTCGGAATCTTGACAAAAAAGGCAAAAATGAGAAAAAGTAAATAAAGAATCTTCCAGCAGAGTGTTCAGCGTCAGACTGTGGAGGCAGGCAGCGGTGGGAAAGGTTGGTACAGTGCAGTAGTACGTCTCGTCTCCTCCCCAGATGCACTAAGTGCTTGTCTGCTTACATGGTTTCTGTGGCGCTGACCCTTGTCCAGTGTGCACCCTTGGCTCCGGTCCCAGTCTCCATCATGGCCCTAGGAGCGTAGCAGTAGCGTACATCCGGGAGATAGAGGGGAATCGCTCGTTATGACAAGACCAGACAGTCCCGCCAGGGTTGAGAAACTCTCTCTAACCACCATGGCACATTACGTCCAGTTTAGTAGCCAGACATGAAACATGATCCATGGAAATCCTTAGCAGATGTGTGAACACACACACACACACTGCTGCTGGTGTACTTGATAGACCTATTTTAATATTTATTTTTCTTCAAAATGCTATTACTATGTCAGAACGCTATAAAGGACTTTTAGGAAAAGCACGACAATTACCTCCTCTTAATGTATGTTCTCTACAAGTCTTCTGTTGTCCAGTCTTGCACTTTAAATGTCTGTATGAGCACTGCCTATGTCTATACTGTCTTAAGTCCATGTATAAGTACTGTCTATGTCTATACTGTCTATGTCCTTACCTAGATTACTCTATGTCTGCGTGGGAAAGCAAGAAATGTAATTTCAAATTCTTTGTATGACCAGTGCATGTAAAGAAAGTGACAATAAAACCAACTTGACTTGACTTTGGGAGATTTGAAAACACGGCGTTGCACTATGTGTGTTTCATTTCGATGTGTTTAATTTTTAAGGGGCTGTGATGATGTAGTGACATCAGTAATGACATAGCCAATCATGTGTGACCCTGAAAAGCCACTGTAAGGAGTTGCGGTGTGTAAACTAATGAGAATGACCTAAACGACAAAGAAGAGCACAATAAGTAGCCTTCTTTACATTTTCCAGCATTTGAAATTATTTTTCAATGGACATGTGCATACCTTTATACAAGAGACAACTTAGTTTGTGCTTTGGGTTACAAACAAACCTTTAAATCTTAAAAATGGCATAAAACGGCCATAACTAAGTGAAAATTCCATGGGCAATGTCCACTCTCCTTCCTCTGTTACTCTCAAAACCCCCAGCCGCAACATTATCTGTGTCTGTGTGTGTCTCTCTCTCCCTCTGTGTGTGTTTGTGTGTGTGTTTGTGCGTGCGTGCGTGTGTGCATACACTGTATATATATGTTTCCCATTGTAAAACATCTTGACATGATAAGGAGAAACAGCCGCATATCCATGACCTATCTCACGGGATGGCTCAGGCTCACGGTTAATGCAAGCCAAATGTTACTCCATATAGGTATAAACAACACCAGGTTAAAAAAAACAAAGAATCACAACTGTCTTTTTACATAATTAAATTATTTCATCCTAAGACCTTGCTAGATTATAAAAGAGGGAGAGGCAGTAACAGACTAGCACGTACTCTGGGGGTATTTCTGCCTCTTTCGTTGGCCACTGACCTCTCTTTCCTCCACACTCTTATCAAACCCAAACAAACTCAGAGAAGAAGGTGGGGGGGAAGGGCCAGATGGACTTGGATAGCCATATTTGAATATGGCTCCATGCCTTCACACATTCTGTAGCTACCGGGGATTATTCATTGCGACTTTTTAATGTCTTGTGCCCCTAGGCCCTAGGACATCCTCTGGTTGGGGGCTACAAGAGTTGAATACGAACAACGAAATGTCTTCTCTCATCCTATCAAGTGTCTGACAAACCCATAACACCACACCAAGTACAGATAGGGTGCAGGTCCACAGTCCACTATTATAACCGATCCGATACAGTGCACAGGACACCTCGGTGAAGCTGTGGACAGGAAAAAAAAAGATCCCATTTTAATGACAGAGAAAAAACAATAGCCACCTAGACACTGGCACAATGCGGGAATGCATGCCATTCAGCGCTACTAGACCTTTCAGTGCTATTGAATATAGCTCTTGGTCAGCAGTAAATGTGCCCATGGCTGGGCAGCTGGGCAGTGACAAACAGCTCCCAGGCTGTTTATGGGGTGGCCACTGCCCGTACCCTGGCTCGAGACTGGCATCCTATGTCTACCAGTGCATGGCATGATTTGGCTACTGACATTACTACTCCACCTATAAGGGATTAAGGATAACTTTTTTTTTGGAAGGTTCCAGAGGATTCTACCGAGACATTGAGAAGATGTCGCTAAAGAGAAGACTACTTTCCATGTTGCTGTGCTGCGTGTACTGTGTGGCTTCTCTCTTCTGTCTACACCCAAACCGAAACAACTGTGTCTCGCTTGGCGCCCGGTGAGTGTGTGTGTGTGTGTGTGTGTGTGTGTGTGTGTGTGTGTGTGTGTGTGTGTGTGTGTGTGTGTGTGTGTGTGTGTGTGTGTGTGTGTTTGCCAGTGTGTGTGTGTGTGTGTGTGTGTGTGTGTGTGTGTGTGTGTGTGTGTGTGTGTGTGTGTGTGTGTGTGTGTGTGTGTATGTGTGCGTTTGTCAGTGTGTGTGTGTGTTTGTCAGTGTGTGTGTCTTTGTGTCTGTGTGTGTGACTGTGGGAGTGGTTACCTAAAAAATAAGCAGTGTTTGGATTGCTATGCCATGGGCAACAAGTCATTTTCCTAAGACAATATGGAAAGACCAGACACAATGCTACACACACACACACACACACACACACACACACACACACACACACACACACACACACACACACACACACACACACACACACACACACACACACACACACACACACCATTTAAATATACTATCGTGTTCTTTTAACAATAACCGCATTTCTATGTTTGAGTGTGATAGAGCATGTTATTTCTGATGCTGAGCACAACTGACGAACGTGTCATAGAGCCATGATATGGATATCCAAATTGAGTGTGATAGAGCATTTGGATATCCAAATCTTTATCATGGCTTTATGACATGTTCGGCAGTTGCACTCAGTGAGCCTTGAATTAAAACTATATATATATTCAAGGCTCTCTGAGTGCAAATTTCACTTCTATTCTTCAAACCTGGACGTGGTAATTCAGTACCTGGAGCAGTTGGGAGTTTATAGTGTCATAGTGAGCGAAAATCAAATTTGGACCGTGTACATCCCTGATTTGATGCCACAGTTCAAGGTGACACATTACGACTCTGACACTGTGGATTGACCATATATATACAAATTTAAAGTAAAAGGCCAATAATCAGAGCTATCAAAAGTAAAAGTAAATTTATGGTGTAAGGACACTAACACGTGGTATGACATAGCCGTTGTCCATTGTACCTAATGACACAGACAGACTGTTTTGTTACTGGAAAACACTAAATACCTAACAAGGACCCACCACAAACTTGATACAACCAGCGCAGAGTCAGTGGATTGTCACACAAGTACACAGGTCAACTGTATAATCTACTTGTGTTGAATGGAAACTGGAAAATGGAAACCGATATTAGATATTGAAAATGGATGGGTACAATATTCAGCAAAAAGTAGTTGGAAAAAAAGTAGATGAACACTGAAAAATGGTGCATACTGTACCTTTAAGACCCTGTTGTCTGTTTGTGTTTTCCTTTGTTTTGAGCCAATGACTGCTTTTGTTTCTCTCTTTTTTTGTGTCTGTTTAGGAATTTGGTGACAGCTGTGCAGCAGCTGTACCAGAGGCTGATGGGTCTTCTGAGGACCACTCTGTAAGGGCTATGGGGACAGCAAGGGCACACTCTGAACACGCCGACTGCCAAGGCATCATCCTCTCCACTCTTCTCTACACTCTGAACACGCCGACTGCCAAGACATCATCCTCTCCACCACTCTTCTCTACACTCTGAACACGCCAACTGCCAAGGCATCATCCTCTCCACTCTGAACACGCCAACTGCCAAGGCATCATCCTCTCCACTCTTCTCTACTCTCTGGACACGCCAACTGCCAAGGCATCATCCTCTCCACTCTTCTCTAACCTCTGGACAGGCTGACTAGCAAGACATCATCCTCTCCACTCTTCTATACTCTCTGGACAGGCTGACTAGCAAGGCATCATCCTCTCCACTCTTCTATACCGTCTGGACAGGCTGACTGGCTAGGCATCATCCTCTCCACTCATCTCTACACTCCACACTTCTTCAGATCATCACACAAAGTCTGAGAGACTTTGAGCGTTCTATACCAGCACATATGGACTTATGTGACCAAGTGACTAAGATTTAGGCCTTGTTGTGGCACATCTTTTGGACTTGAAAATATTAAAATGTTACAAAAATGAAGACATACTAATAAACAATCAAAAACATTAGTTTTATACAATAATTCCAGTACATTTTGGAAATAGTTAGGCCTATTTAGAGTTATTTGTTACAGGTGATTGAAATGTTACTTGATTGACAGACTTGAATTGCTCTTGCTCGTTTCTATCCTTTGGGCCATATTGGGCCATACATGATGGTGGTATTTACTGATTATGATATGAGGATAGCTTGAATTGCAGATTGTATGCAGAGCAAAAACTAAAACCAAACAAAATAAAATGCCCATGTTATAATGCAAAATGCACATTCTTGTGAAAGAATAAACTTTTTACTAACCAGCACTATTTAGGTAGCCTAAGTTGTTCAGTGCCTCTTTATAGGCTGTGTAGTCTAGATTTTATTTTATCTCCATAAAAACTGTAAGGCTGTGTAAGACTTCGGAAACCTATCTGTGTCGTTTATTTATTTATTTTTTTGTCCTGAGCCAATATTGTATACACAGAGACAAATCTGTAGTCATTTTTTCAATAAATTGGTGTCCATACCCTACATGGCTTAATCATTTATAAGTGAACACCTACAAAAATACAGCCTAACTGGAACAATCCAAGGCCTACTTTTGTCTAGGCCCAATTTCCTAAATACATTTTTTCTACATTCACACGACAGTGACTAGATTACTTAGTAATTAATCTACGTGAACGTCTCAAAAATAGACCAATTAAAGTATGGGGTTCTTATACCCTCTGCAACATTGTACTACTTTTTAGTTTGCTACATTTATAATAACAAAGAAACAGGTGATATTTGACATTCAAAGAGCAGTGCACAAAAGGGGGCGTTGTTGTCTCAAAAAAGAGGTCGGACTTCCGGCCTAATATGACCAGTTCCTGTTTCTACGCAAATCAGAAACCCAAGCAACAACGCCGCTCGCCGGTGAAGTTTTGAGCTGTTTTATTGCAGAATCCTACATGTGGTCGAGAAAATGGGAACAAAAAGGAAATAGATAAGGTCACCACATACCAGAGACACAAGTAAGTGTCTCTGTGTTGTTGATAACATAACTGTTTGTCAATGTCCATGATACTGCAGCAAATAATGTTTTCCTTTGACGGTGGCGGCTAGCTAACTAGCTGCAGATCAGTTCATCTAACTTAGCGAGTTAAGTTAATTGCTAACGTTAGCCAGCTAGCGTTTGCTACGTAGGTTGTCATTTTGTTGTGTTGCTGACAAAGTCATGTGGTTGGAAGGTCGGCTGCGTCAGCGCGTGTTTACGCTGGAAAACTGTTGTTAAACATCCGTGTTGACATAATGCGTATCTCACAGAAATTTTGCTTTGCAGTATCGCAAAAGAACATTTCATTTCATTGCAGTCCTTGAGGTTATTTTGCAGGCGGAAGAGTGTTCTCATTGCTTTGTAGAGGACCCAATCACTGCTCTGTTCGTCTTGATTGACGTTTGCCCCGACCATTTACCGTTCTGTGGATGTGCGATGGCGCTTGCATGAATTTTTAATAGCCGTCAGCATCCCATTCCGGCGCAGAATTGAATCATGCCGCAGACAGGGTGGTCGGGTATCTTTAAAACGGGTAGTGCGATGCTGGGTCATGTGCGATTAAAAGAATTTGACTATTTGTATTTTGGTGGCTTGCTGCTGTTGATAGCAGGTCTCCATCAGGCAGAAGGAGCCGACACCGGCTCGGAGATGCCAGCCCTGAACTGGAAGCCGTTCATCTACGGGGGGATGGCGTCCATCGTCGCCGAGACCGGTAATGTGTAACATCACCAACGATGAGGAGGGTTACATGTTTTGCCATTGTGCTTGTAATGCAAAGTGTGAATCTGCGTGCAAAACCAATCACATCCATCACATCCCGTTTGGGCGCAGGTGCTTGACTGATGCTGATGCTGCTTTTTAACGTTATCAGACTCTATACATCATGACAGTGCTTCTCTCGCCATCAAAAGCCTAGCGGCTATCCTCAGGTCTATTGCTCAAACAAGCCGTTCAATGCAGCTAGCGCTTGATGATACTCAACACCCGAGGCGATGGTGTATGTTTTGGGTATATGGGGTCTTTCAAATATGCTTTTTGTTCACAATTATACTGCTAGCTGTTTGTTTATTATGCATATGAATTGAGATGCAATGCTACATTGACCCCAATGTCTCAAAAGACTAGGGATTTTTTTATTCATATGGCATATCTCATGCATAATGCTATCAGTTGTGCTTCCATGTATTTTTCTTGCACCTTGAATTGCCGATTTCCCAGTCTGAAAATAATGTTAATGCCTGTGATAATATATACTGTATATTTTTGACATTTGCGAATCACAGCCTGGACGAGCTTCACACAAAAGTAAAACATAGGAAAGGTTAGCAGGAAATGATATGCATCATTTAGCTGTCAGGTGCCTTACTGTAGGACGTTGGCAATGAAAAAGAGTAGCTGGAGTTCACTGCAACTAAGACTTTCTTATTTTTTATTTGGTGCGAACAGGTGACTAAAACATAGGCTAATATATATAAAAACAAAGGACACTGTCTAATAACACAAAATATGAAGCGACTTTAAAAGAGTTAAAGTAAGACCAGAATAGGCTTAAATGCATAAAAATAAACATTAAAAGTGCAGTGGTACTTAATAAATATGGTTTAATTTTGTGTCTTGATTTCGTTTCCCGGTTCCAGGCACCTTCCCCATCGACCTGACCAAAACGCGGCTACAGGTGCAGGGCCAGTCCCACTGCATGGAGGTGCGCTACCGGGGCATGTTCCACGCCCTGCTCCGCATCGGGAGAGAGGAGGGCATCAAGGCACTCTACTCGGGGTGAGTGTGGAGGTGGCCGAAGGCAATGTTAATGCTAATGTTTATAGTCAAAGCGATAGTTTTTGGAGTGAGGAGTCTCCGAAAACTGCAGTCAGCCTTTGTCCTGCACCATTTCCAGGGATGTGCACAATTTTCACCTTCAACATAGTAATAGCGATATAATAATATTACTACTGAGTTATTAACTTATAGTTTTTTGTTATTATTGTTGTTGTTGTTGTTATTAATTATAGTAATACCAGAGACATGAAGAGGCAATGTGTCTTTTAGCTACAGCATCGACGTCTTACACTTTTTGTGCACATGTACACAATGAATATAATTACTACATGCAGTTGATCAACAACCTCTCCATTCCATTTTTGGTTTAAGCCATAAACCTGCAAGTTGTTGCTGACACTTGCTTCAGACAGAGTATCAGATGTGTGTCAAACTGCATGCAGTAATTGATATGTTCCAAGTCATGTTAGTGTAGCCAACAGAATAAGCGAGCCACTGCGCTTCATGCTTTTGGCATTCGTCTGGTTTCCCCTGGCCCTGGTGACTCGGGTGTCAGTGGGGGATGACCTATAAAGTCATGGAAGCACTGTCCCCATCGCCAGGCCAGTAGATTTATTTCAGCCATGATGCCAAAGTCCAGTCTGACCTGAACTCTGTGCTGCTTCCTTACGGGCATTACAAGCTTATTTATATGCGCTGTCACTGCTCTTGTCACATGACACAAGGTGGCAAAAATGTTCAACGGGCGGATGAAGATGCGTTCGTCTATGCACTGCCGCGTTGTGGAAACAGGAGGGAATTACAATTCAGAGAATGCGTTTCAGACAAAAAATGACAGACAGATAGACGAACGGACATAACCCTGTTATAGAGATGCTAGGACACACCTAAAAATGGGCAACGGGTGGGATTGTGATGTTGGCGACGTTTTGGTGCGGAAAGAGAGGACCGGCACCTTGTCTTGTTGATCCTATTTATCTATGAAGCACGAGTGTGAAAAGGTGCAGTGGTGCTCATATGTTTACATACCCCAGCAGAATATACGCTTTCTCTGCGATTTCTCACAAAATATGAAGGATTACACAAAACATTTTTTCCCACTCATTGCTAGTGACTGGCTTAAGACATTTATTAGCAATCTTCTGTGTTTACTCTTTCAAAAGCATGATCACAACCCAAACTACCCAAATGACCCTGTTCAAAAGTTTACATACCCTAGTTTCTGATGCTGAATATGGCCCTGTTTAACATCAAGGACCGCTCTATTCTATTTTGTAGAAAAGCCGCACTCTCGGGTGTGATTCTGAAGAAGGCTTAGACCGAAACTGTCCGTCATGCTAACCCACAAAAAGAAAACACAAGAATCACACCTGAGAATGCTCGCACCCGAAGACCTTGTAAATACAATTGGGAGTTCTTCACCGCACTTTCTGGAAAAAAGGCTGAAAGGAGATGTGCCCTGAAAGAAATGGTGCGAGCAGTCTCTCGAGCAGTTGGCTTTGTTTGTTCACAAGCTCTTATTTTATTTTAATGTGTTGTTGTGGGTGTTGTGTTTTTTTCCCACAAGGAAGTCAGACCGTTCTCTTTCCTGGCTGTATATCCGGCGCCATGTAGTCAAAGTGGGTGGATGCAATCAGGCTCACAGCAGTACATGCATACACATGCAAGAATTGGCATATAAAATCACTGTTGTTACTCTCATATCACCATAAATAACTACTAGCCATCATTGTCATTTGGTTTGTTATGGCGAAGGAGGCAAGGAAATGGCAATGCCATAAGTTATATAAATGCACTGGTTTGCGCTACCCTGTTGTTCAGAATAGGCATGGTGGTCATTTTTTGGCACGTTGTGTTTATTCTTTGGTTTAATGGTGAGAATTGTTTATTTATGAGAAACACTGCCCTCGCCGTTAGGACAGGTAGTCTAAGAGTGATTCATCAAATCCCTGGGTTTATGCCCAGGGGGTTAAACTAAACTGGGACTAAATTGGTTTCTGGGCCCCTTCCATGTGCTGTAAGGGAGACTTAGTCCTGCTCAGGGCTGCCAGTTGATACTTCAGACTCTGGGTGCAGATGGCAGGATTGCCTGTCGGCTCAACTCAGAATGTCATTGTCTTCAAGCGACCTTGCACACTCATCCAAAGCACTTCTACTGGCATTTATTATGCTTTAGTGGTGTGTGTGCGTGCGTGCGTGCGTGCGTGTTTTGCGCCTGCGAAGACGGGCATTTGCAGCTCTTTGGCTTTGTAACGGCTGCTGTGTTTATCCCCCAACAGCCTTTGGCAAAAGACGTGTGGCAAACTGCCCCTCTGTGGACGCAAACTAAAAAAAGCTCTTACATGTACGCTCGGGCAGAAATTAATATGCTCTTAAAATCCCCAGAAAGCCCTGCTCTGGCTCCTTGTGTTGTGGCCAATACGTGCTGGTCAGTCAGTAAGGAAGTGGACAACTCTCTTCCCCTTCTTCTCTTCTTTTGTTTTCTCTTTATTTATCTATCCTCTTTGTTCCTTTGTTGATTACATTATATGATTCATTGGCACCTGTTGTTGTTGTCTAGGTGAAATGACAATGGAAAGGACTATGGCCTTTTATTTTAGAGCACTTTAAAAACAGCAATTGACCAAAGTGTCGGATAAACAATAAAATCCAACCATAAATCATGTTAATTTCTTCTGTTTGGGACTTTGGAGGTTATCTTTTTTTGCTTGTGCTAGTAGCGGGAAAAAAAGAGTAAACTCAGTGTGCCTCTATGAAGGTTTGACAGTGTTTTGGTATTGTCACTTTGTCTGTCATGATGTCAGATTTTTTTGTGGAAATCAAGTTTGATTGAAGTTACTGTCAGCTTTGGATGCATCTCAGCAATGTGTATTTGGGTGAGAAGGAGCTTGACAAGGTGAAGCTCTCTTTTTATGATATCCTGATGAGTCAGCTGTGTTGTGTTGTGTTGTGTTTGTTTGTATGTCAACCTTCTTCCTCTGTTTCCACCCTCAGGATTTCCCCGGCTCTCCTACGCCAGGCTTCCTACGGGACTATTAAGATCGGCACCTACAACACATTAAAGAAGCTGTTTGTGAGCCGCCCTGAAGGTACGTTGTACTTCCCCTGCAGTACACATCATGCTCTAGGGCTGCTCTTCTCATTGATGTATGTCGTTCATTAAGTCTAAGAGTTAAATCAATTCTTCAAGTTTCTTTTGTCTCAGACATGTAAAAGTTTTTTTTTTAATCTTTTACCTGACATGTTTCAAAGGTGAGACTTCCATCGTCGTCCACACTGTTTACATGTCTGAAACAAAAGACACTTGAATTGCTCTTCCCATTGTCACTGTCCAGTGTTGCCAGGCAGCAATGCACAGGTATACAGTATAATAGCCCATGCATACAGATGGGATTGCTGGTGAACTGACTCACTGCTGACGAAGCTTAACGACATGATAACAACATTGCTTTGACATTACCAAAAGGCTAAAGTAACACACTAAGATATGGTTATTATGAGGGCTGCATGATATTAGAAAAAAAATCGATACTCGATAACAGCATGTAATATCTCGATAACGATATTTAAACAATATTGCTATTTCGATACATTTTCGATATATCGTGCAGCCCTAGTGACCATATTGGTTACAACAAGCTTTCAGTAGAGGCTCTGCAAACGAGCTTGAAGGTGTGGGTGGAAGATGTTTTCCTGGAGCAGTTTGTTCTGCATTCCTTGTTATTTCCTACCTAGATAAAGAAATGGCACTGTAATGAAAGGCATAGTAACACATTCGGAGCACTTCGACTTCGACACATTGATATCTTCAGTCCTAGTTCTCTCGCACAAAGGGAGAGAGGGAGGGGGATGGGGGGAACTTCTAACTTAAGGCACCGAATATACCTGACGCCAAAGCTGAGCCAAGCTAATGCTAACGAGTTTGTGCCGCGCGCTTTGCTGACTGGGGGCGCGTCGAAGACGAGGCAGGTCGAGAGGAACTCATCTCAGGTCAGAGAAGAACACACTTTATTATTGAAACATGGTGGACTGTTCCTTTAATGGTGAGATGATGTCTTTGAAACTCAACTGGTGCTTCTCTCTCAGTCTCCTGCCTGCACCAGTCTGAGGGTGTGACTGAGGGGTAATGTTTTGAAGAAAGGGCTTTGGACTTTGGGATTGTGTATCTAGTATCTCAAAATGCTACTTGTTGGAGCCTCTGTTGCCAAATTAACGCACATCGTGTGTTTTTGATCATACAGAGGACAAAATTATGGTACACGATGATCATCGTACATCTGGCAACACTGATGGAGCAGGAAGTTGTTTAGCTTGGAAGGTGAAGCTGTATGGGACCAAATGAAATGGATTTACATAGCACACACAGTCTTTGACTGAGTCCTGGAGCCAGTGTAGCTAGGTAGCTAGCCATTTGTGCTGGTTTGTGATGATGACCATGTGATTTGAGTTGGATAGCAATTGCGTTTACCTTGACAGACAATAGAACCCTGTCTCATCTAGATTTGTATATCCATCAGCCATCTGTCCATTCTGTCGGAGTCGTGATGTATGTGCGTGCCCACTGCACTGTCCATCTGAACCAAGTGGTAATGACATTACGGACTGAACTGAAGGGCTATCTTTGGAGACAGGGGCTGTCCAACTGGACTGGGGACGAGTGAATCATTACTAAATGGATTTGCAGATGGGAAGCAACTCCTCCTGTAGTCCCCCCAGTCTTGTGCCTGTGAATAAAGGCACCTTAGATGCAGGGGTGCATTTTTTGTCTTCCTGACATTGAAGAACTGTTAAAAATATAATCACAATTACTGTTTTTCCCCATATGGACTCATCTTGATTTTCAGTACCATTAGAAAACTGGACAGTGGAGTTTCACATTAAAGTTGTTTTTCATTAGCTGGACCGGGCAGAATCACATGACAATTGCACACGGACACACACAGTGGGAATAATGCACTGACTCACAAAACAATCACAAAACAAATTCTGATATCGACAATAAATAATGAACCGTTTGTAGTGATGTGCTTGCTTGGTCACTGACGATTGACAGGTCAAGATTATCGTTTTGATCTTTTTTTCTGATCACTGCAACCTTTTAAAAGAGTGGGGTTTTGAACATTCTATAAAAAGAATGTGTTCTATAACAATGCAAGATTCTAAAATTCCATATTGTATTGTATGCATTGAGAGTAAATAGAATGGAGGCCAAAATTCTATTTCATTGTTGAAGCCAAGTTGGAGCCAAGGTTGGACCCAAAAAGACAAAAAAATGGCCAAATCCCATTCATTCCTATGAGAGACATAAAACCCTGTATCTCCCTTAAATGCCACTCCAGGGGGATCATTTTTCGCTCAACTAGTAGGTCCCCTTGCTCTCCAACTTACCAGGGTGGTGATTTTTTGTGGTGATGTTTTATTTTAGAGAGATATTAAAAGTTAAATTGACCAATGAGCATCAGAACATGGTTTGATTGACCGTTAGAAGTCTTGTTGTTGTCCAATCAGCACCTGCGTTTGGCGTTGCTAAGGTGGAATGTAAGTTGGAATGTTCCCAAATCTGGCTTCAAAGCGTTGAATGGCAAATAGCGTTGATTTGGCGTCCATTCTATTTACTGTCAATGATTTTATGGCGCTCAGAATTCTACAGAACTTTCACTGCCCAAACATTCCCATCACACTGGAGTCACAGTACATCTTAAAGGCCACTGTTCACAAACATGATTGTCTGCGGATAGCTCTGCCCCACGTGTGGCACTTAGTGGCATTCCTGTTCGGTACAGTGTGCTCTGCATGCCACCTGCAACCTTATGCCGTAGGTCAGGCCCACATAGCATTGTCAACAAACAGCAGTCACACAATGCAACACGGTTGAACCCGTTAGCCTCAGGTCAATATTTAGGCCTAACTATTCCGGTTGGCATTCATTGTACTGTATAATCGTGACAGCGAAAGGCCATTCTGTTCTGTGCTATGCTATTCTATTCTACTAACTCTATTCTATTCTATTGAATTCTGTTGTATTATTTTCCTGTTGTAGCCTTTCCCATGCTCTTTATATGAATAGCCAGCTCTCTGATGTTTTTCCGCTTGAGTGCTCTGCAGCAACGACACTCATCATGATCAGCGGTAGGTGGTGTTTGGAATTGCAGAGCCGTGCACCAAAAATAACCACATTTTCCAAATCGTATCCCTCTCACAGTCTTTGCTGAGACCCTCACCTGATGTGGTTGTCCATGAAACAGCAACTGTTTAGATGATGTACTACTGTGTCCACAGCAACTGGGAGGGGCTTTCATGGAGTGCATTCCAATATGCGGACTCCCGTCCTCCCTTGCTCACTTGACTCCTCGTGGCCTCGTGATGATGTCAACAACGACAGAATTGTGTGTCAATATCTCGCAAAAGGTCAATTCTAATGTAATTTTCTCATTTGCAAACGGCATGGTGAATGAAGAATAGTCCCCCAAAAATTGTGGAGAAACTTAATTGTTTTCTCCACGGGGGCGGGGCATCAGCGAAACGCGAGGCCACAAGCACAGACCGCGGAGGGAGTCCGCATATTGGAATTCATCCATGGTCAGGGGCCAGCATTTTACAGCCATTACAAAGGGTTTGTAATCGTTCTATGCTGTCAGTCGTGTACTCATTAGCTGCGCCATGTTAATCTAGCACACTAATGCTGGCCATCATTGGTCATGTGTCCTAAATCAAAAAACCCTGTTTATGGGCTTCTCTCGACTGTGTGTGCGCAGGTAGTCTCCTTATGATGTCAGAGTACGTTTCCCCATAGACCTGTGGATGTCTGCTGTCTGTGCTGTCCACTGTAACTAATGCAATGTTCAAACAATAAGTCAGCCTGTGGCAACTCAGACGTCAAAGGTGTGTGTGTGCGTGTACGTGTGCGTGGGTCTTTCTTTTGAAACTTGGTGCCACTATGACTGAGTGCTGTTTTGCTTGATCTCTTTCCAAATTGTACTTTGCATTTAATCCAAAGAAAATGACACAAACTGTGTGAGTGGTTAGCCAAGAGTCGTTAGCCAACAGAGTGTGTGTGTGTGTGTGTGTGTGTGTGTGTGTGTGTGTGTGTGTGTGTGTGTGTGTGTGTGTGTGTGTGTGTGTGTGTGTGTGTGTGTGTGTGTGTGTGTGTGTGTGTGTGTGTGTGTGTGTGTGTGTGTGTGTGTGTGTGTGTGTGTGTGTGTGTGTGTGTGTGTGTGGGGATGTGGGTGGGTGTGTGTGTGCATGGAGGATGTCACTGGTAGATAAATATTGATCGATTTTTTTTTTTCGAGTGATTGACAAAGAGGCGGTGTGTGGGCGTGGGAATGTGTCATTGTCATTGATGTCATTGTCTGACAACCCAAATCTTCTTTTAATCATTTATTTTTTATTTATTCATCATTATTGAGTTTTTTTCTCCAATATGCATGCCTTGCTGGGTGTCTGCCACTGTGTGTTTGCGTTGCTTATTTTTGATACAGGCTGTGCTTTGGCCTGATGTCGGGCGGGATGGCTGGGCTGGGCGGGGCAGGGCGGGAGAGCCAGCCTCCTCTCCTCTCTGCCTCCAATCCAACCCAAAAGCGTACGGGGGCTGGGGACCGACGTGTCTTACTCTTATGGTCACACATTGCTCAAGGAATCACTGTAAATATTGTTCCGAAACCCGATTCCCCCCTTTTCTTGTACACCTTCTTTTATTTTCTTTCTTTTGTTTTTTTTGTTTGTTTTTTTTTCCCCCTTTCTTTGTCTGGAATTCGTCTTTCAACTTTTAGGTTTATTAACCACAGAACTAACGTTATGTTATCTTGTCTTTCCCAAAACAATCCTTTTGTAACCCTCTTGTAGCAGTTGTTGAGAAAAATGTCTTGAATTTCACTATTTTTAGACAAATGAGTTGGAGACATTTCATTTCAGGGTCCAATTTAAGTAGCCCATGTTCTCTAAAGTTCTGTAGAGACAACTTTACAGAAAAGGAAACATGGAGCTTACTTCTTGCTTGGATGAGGTTATAATACGTCTTCTTCAATGTAGTATTTCTTCTCCTATAAATATAATGTAAACAAAATGGCATATTAAAATAGTGCATGTATAGTGTACGGACATGAACTTAGTTCCATAGATTTTCTGAAATCAGTAATGTAGTCTGTTCTTGGTGTTTCCTTTGTCTCCATGTAGTTCTCTCTCCTGAGTGATCTAGAACTTGTGGTTTGGGTTCTAATGGCCTGCTGTGGTTCTGTTTGCAGATGAGACCATGGTGATCAACGTGTTCTGCGGAGTGGTGTCTGGAGTGCTGTCCTCGTCTCTGGCCAACCCCACGGACGTACTCAAGGTAAGGGGAATCTTATGAACAAAAAAGGAGACAATCCGCACACTTCAAGACTTTTTTGTGCAAAGCTTTACTGGACTTTCAGTACAGCTTTGCACAAAAAAAGACTTGAAGTGTGTGGATTGTCTCCTTTTTTGTTCAGAGAATTCTACTGAATCCTTCACCTTCAAAACAGATGAGTGGTGACTATTCACTACTTCACTTAACAGCTTAACAGCATAACATTCTTACTTGAAAAAGTCAACGTTTTGACATGGGAAGGTTTCTGTCCATGTTCTTGAAGTAATAACAGGGCATCATCATTCACAAAATGTAGATGTGGATTTCTACCAATGCAAGATTATTTGTGAGGGAAAAAAAGATCATCACTTATCTTAATGCAAATTAAGCAAATGATGTGGTCTCTGCTTGTCCTCATCCATACTAAATGACGTAAGTGATACAGTACACGTTGTGTCATTGTGCTGGACATGCACAAAATAGCCGAAAATCCAGTGGACCTAAGATTTCCTTTCCCTTCTTTATCCTTGGGGCAGGCAAGGCTGAAGTGCTACCTAACCCCACATTGCTCCAAGGATTGTAACCTAAACCCTGTAATAACTGTAAGACGCTTTGGATGAAAGTCTCAGTGAAGTGTAATGTAATGTAACTGCCCGAAAAATCTGAAGAGTGCTGTCCTTCGCTGCCTTCATTTTGAGCATGTGCGTGACCTCTGACCTCTCCTTAGATCCGCATGCAGGCGCAGGGCAGCCTACTGCAGGGCAGCATGTTGGCCAACTTCATGAACATCTACCAGACCGAGGGCACCCGCGGCCTCTACAGGGTAAGGAGCCGCTCTGATTGGTGGTCGAACTGTTCTCTGACCATTCCAATCAACCCCAATTACACCTGTGTAATTAATGTGTAATTTAGCTACGTCCTTACCTGTACAATGTGTTTATATTTGAGGAGTTCCAAAAAACAAACAAACATTTGTTGGAGTTGAAGTTGGAGACATTTGCCATTTACTCACACTTTACAATTACTGCATTTTCTGTCCCCTGTTTATTTGAACCTGTGCAGTCTTGGTACTGATGGCTGATGATTTGTCCATGTGTAGGGTGTGATTCCTACAGCACAGAGGGCCGCCATTGTGGTAGGGGTGGAGCTACCCGTCTATGACATCACCAAGAAGCACCTCATTGGTTCAGGAATAATGGGTGACACCATCCTAACACATTTCGTGTAAGTAACTGAGAAGCAGGCTGAATCTTTGCTTTGGTCAAAACTACTGGCTTATCTAGAAATTTCAAGATGGCGGTTTCCCAGCTTTCTGCG
Organism: Engraulis encrasicolus; assembly: GCF_034702125.1. Lineage (NCBI taxonomy): Eukaryota > Metazoa > Chordata > Actinopteri > Clupeiformes > Engraulidae > Engraulis > Engraulis encrasicolus. The sequence continues at coordinate 16,012,300 of NC_085863.1, read as the reverse complement.
AGAGCTCTTGAGTAGAGTACACCTTAACTGGGGTGCATTTCTGGAAAGAGTAGTTGTTAGCAGTTAGCAACTTTGGTAGTTGCCCATGGGAAATTGCATTGCAATCAACAAAGTAGCTAACATAGTTAGCAATTACGCTTTCCAGAAATGCACCCCAGGATAGCTAATCCACCTCTCTGAAGATTTTATGAACGGCTGATTGCGAATGTGTTCAAATTTTTGGCAGTTATTATTTTTTAAACTTGGGATTGACTTTTTTACGTCTGCCATTCAGTCACTCAGTCAGTCTCTGTTTTCCCCTATCTTTTCACTGGCTCAAGAGAATGTGAAGCTTGCGAACTTCAGAGATTTCAGTCTTGCGCCACAGACGCTAACATCTCTTCCCTTTCTTTCCCCCACCCCCACAGTTCCAGTTTTACGTGTGGCCTGGCGGGAGCGCTGGCGTCCAACCCGGTGGACGTGGTGCGGACGCGCATGATGAACCAGCGCGTGCTGTCGGGCAGCCCGCTCTACAAGGGCACGCTGGACGGCCTCATGCAGACGTGGAAGGGCGAGGGCTTCTTCGCCCTCTACAAGGGCTTCTGGCCCAACTGGCTCCGCCTGGGGCCCTGGAACATCATTGTATCCTTTTCACACGCACACACGCACACACACACACACAGTACAGCAAAGACACAAAAGAATCTTCAAAGCAAAGAAGGCAAAGAATCTTCTATTTGGGAAAGATCATTCAAACTCCATCCACCCAGTGCAAAGGAGTGTGCTCAGATTCGGTCTCCTAAGGAGGCGTTTTCTCTTTATGTGGTGTTAGATGGCAGTTTGCACAAGATGTGCGCTACCGCCATCTACTGCGCTAAGTGAACTCCGTTTATTCTCAACCTAAAGTCTCCAAAGGTCTCCTAACCGAAGGTATAAAGGGGCGTTCACCTGACGTCACATGGATACAGGAAAATAATGGGTTTGATGTATCTTACTCTTATAGAAGATTCTTTGGCATGTGTTTGGCTGGCCTAGCCTGATGCATCAGTCATGTTCACTTCATACTAGTATTTGCTTTAGAGAAATTCATGTGGCACTAGGCAGTGTTTATCTAGTTTGGTTGGGCCTGCACTACCTGCCTTGGCCACTGTATATTGACCTGGCCAAGGATGGGTGGAACTCTGTAGCATCTACACCTATATGTAAAGGATGCAATCCTAGGCCACACAGTAACAGTAACGAGACAGTAATTTCTGGTAGTTTTTTTTAAACCCTGGAGTGTTTAAGGTAATGCACATTTCAGCCTCATAACAGAAGTTCTTGACTTGTTTGCAATACATAAACTTACCACTAGAGGTCAGCAAATGGAAAGTGAAATTCACAGCTGCGTGAATTATAACAACCTGACAACCTTGAACTGCAAGCTCAGTGTATCTAGATATTCACAGTCTACATATCAGGAAATTGGGGGATTTTCACAACTTCCTGTAAAGTTGGTACTTGTTGATGGTGCAGAGATGCATGCAAGTGATGTTGATGCATGCAAGTGGATGTTTGATAGTAGAGCTTAACTCTAGATTGTACTTCAATGTAATGTCGTAGAGTGAGGTGATCAAAAAAGCTCAACGGATGAGTTGTTCTTCCTTGACCTCTCCTCAGTTTTTCATCACGTTTGAACAGCTGAAGAAGCTTCCCTTATAGCGGGCGATCGGACTGGGATCGGGAACCTTCTCCTGCATTCACAATCACTCCCTCACCATTTGCGTGCGTGTATGCATGGTGCATATTCATGAAATTTGCTTTGAATGTTTTCCTGCAAAGCGTCTTTTTTTTTCGTTTGTGTTTTTATTATGTATTTAATTTGTTTTGATTTTATTTATTTGTTTTTAATTTATTATTGCACCATTTTACACTTCTCATTCTTCGGACTCCATCCTCAGACTATCCTCCCATCAAATCCGTTCTCCCCCGGCAGCTGAATTAAAAGTGTTGGTCCTTTCCGACCAAATAGGAAGCATAGTAGGTGGAAAACTGCTAAAACTGATGCCACACTGGGATGTTTCATTTTGTTTTGTTTGCTAATTGAGCAGTATTGTGCAAGGTAGTTGGCGTTCCTACTTGGGGAGTGCTGGCAGCTGTCTTGAAAATATATGTGTGTAGATGGGTGGCCATGGTCACGTGACGTCACAAACACACACAGCTGTTGCTGTTGTTACGGAGGGAAAACGGTCTACTACAGGGTTGGGAAACCTTTTTCATTCGAGGGGCCACTTCAAATTTTCCAAGTCCTCCAAGGGCTGGACAATGAACACAAACCAGGATTTTCCCCCACACTTTAGGCTTGTATTGAAGGCGGCCACCTTTACAACAGACCCCACCTTCACTAGGTCCCCTTAAGGTATAACTGAATTGAAAATAATAATTGAAAATAAAATTATGTTGGGTGCCAGATAAGATGGCCCTCGAGACATAGGCTCCCCACCCATGGTCTACTACATAAACACACTGGAGTGCTGGGACACTATGGTCAGCCCCCCCTCTTTTTTTTTTCTTTCTTTTTTTTTTTTTTTTAAACATATTCTTTCTTAAAAATCCCACAGCCTATTTATTTCCAGGCTTTCCAGATGCTTTAGTGAAAAATCTGAAATAATAGGCAACATCTACTCTGTATATCGTATTAAGGTGTCACTTGGAAACTGCTTCTGTCTGCCCTATTACGATCATGCAGATCTCAGTGGTACTGTAGTAGTTCACCTTTTTGTTTGAGTTGGAAAAGGTCAGTGTTTCCATCTAGTTCCCCTGCTTCCAGAGTACATTTTTGCGACGTGTGGGCTGTGAAACTTTCTTTTTCTTTCTTTTTCTTTTTCTTGGGCAAATGTTGCCCAATAATGTCAGTATAATGAAGTGTAATCCCGTCAAAATCTGAAACCATTCAAGAGCCTGCAGCCTTGACTTGTAAAGTTCCTGTTGGCGCTCTTGAAAGGTACTGAGTGAGGTTTGCAGTTTTTGTTTGTGCATGGGTTACGTGAGGCATTTCAAACTTGAAGATATTTATGTATATTTGTTTCTTTAGCCCAATAGGTTTTTTTTTTTTTAATCTCTTACTCTTATATTGCTGGAGCTACATTGGCATAGCTAATGATGTCTGGTGAACGCAAAGAAAATAATAGTCAGTTTTGGATCACCTTTGCTTTGTATAAAAGCTCTTGCTAGTGGCTGTCACACTAGTAAGGCTTAACCGCACTGCTTTTCCGTGCAGACTTTGGTGTGCTTGATTTTAGCTTGCTGTATTGGTTCTCAATTCTAGTAAACTCATGCTTGCTCTCTGATTTGCATTGAAGCGGCAATGGTCAATGGTCTTGCGTTGGACAAGTCAGCAATACAGAGTGCTGAGACCTTTTATAAAAGTAATCCCGGAAGTGCTGTAAATGTTCTTGGTTACTCAGAAGTAGTTTGGGTTAAAACCTGAGATTGCCGATTGCAATCTTGTGATCTGTAGCAGTCAAGAGTTCTCTGGTGTGGCTCACTTGTGTGTCCGTCCATACGCCCGCCTGCCCTCTCCTCACCTCCCCCTCTCTATCACAACACAAAGTAGGCCTATAGTCTTCCACTTAAGTCAGTGTGTCACCTTCATAGTCCTTAAGTGCATCTATCGTAGTCCTCCTGGCCCCCCTATGAAGCGTTTGCCCTTTAATCGTCCATATTTACCTACCATCACCTCCTTCCTTACTCAAATCAGGAGGCTGTTACATATACGAGACAAAACACTCGTTCACTCTTGCAGTAGTTAATTCTTGTCCTTACGGCCCTTAGTGATTAAAATGAGCCTGTGCACCTCCCCAGCAGAAGAGTTCCCGATCACAACAAAGCCACAGGGCTCGGCTACTACAGTAAAGGTTGTCCCGCTCCGCTGGCTCCTTGTTAACATGCCTAAGTAGGCGCCCAAACCTGCTTTCTGCTGTACCACCCTCCAGGTTAATTGTAATTGTGTGTACTACAATGAGATTTAAGATCATGGAAGTGTGAGTGTCACCTAGCCATGTAACGCATAAATCATCTTATTTGTAGTGCAGGGTATGTGTTGCTGTCATCACCACCTTTTGAAGAGTGTAAGGGGGTGGGGATTGGGATGGGGTGGCGCAGTACAGTTACGCATGTAGAGCAGTGGGAAGGTGTGTATACTGTAAATAATGACCTTTTGGATGAGATTTCTTTCTTTTTGAAAAAAAATATTATTGTCATTGCCTTCAGACCATCATTCACCTGAAAATGTAGAACCGCATGTAGCAATGGAGTACTGCCCGAGTACACGCACAGTACTCTTCGACTTTTTTTCGCACACCTCAGCTGGCAGGTGCGTCAGAGATGGCACCATGGGTCACTCAGCAACAACTTAAAGAAACTCCCGCACACTGACCATTTCGCTGTTCTTTCTTTAATAAACGACGTTTCGGTACGAGATTGCCTGATGAAGGTCTAGTACCGAAACGTCGTTTATTAAAGAAAGAACAGCAACATGGTCAGTGTGCAGGAGTTTCTTTAAGTTGTTACACGTACAGTGCATCATCACCATTCATTACCACTGGTCAAGCCGTCACAGTAGACTAACCGCACAAATACACCTAGCGCGACGCGATTAAAGCGACAGATAATCGCTTCTGTGCAGCAAGAGCGGTAGGAGCGATTGAAGCGACTACAGTATGTCCGTTACAAGCAGAAGGCAGAGCATTCAAACAATCCCATTGGCTGTGGTCACTGACCTCTATACAGTCATTGGCTGTCGCGGCTGGTCGCCTAACCGCGTCATAGAAAGTTGAAAGAATTTCAACTTCAAACTGTCGCGCGAATCGCCTCTAGTCTCCAGAATCTCTTTTGTCGCGCGACTCAATACAAAGTCAATTACTTCCGTCGCTCGCCTAGCTCATGTCGCGCTTGGTCTATTTGTGCGGTAAGAGGGTCTCACACTCCATGGGAGTATATGAAGAGCTCGTTACTTCGTTTGCACTGATGGAATGTGCTGTTTTTACACTGTCTGTACACCTCGCCTTCTCATTGGTCAATCACTTTTCCACTTTTCATTTGCCTCACATTGTCATGTCTGTTGCGTCATATTGCCACGGAATTCTGTACTGAAAAAAAAAAGCTTTCTCTGCTCTAATGCCTTTTATAAATTGTTTTATTTGTGTAATGTCAAAATGAGCCGGTAGCCGGAAGTCTGGTGCTTCAACTGGAAGCTTTTGGGATTTTTAGTTTGGTTCTCCTGAAGGAGATGCTTGATGATCTACAACACATTTCAGCCTGTTTTTAATTTCACCTTTGCCTACTGTTTGAATTTGAACTTGTCTGTTTGGCGCTTACAAGAATGACTGCTGTTAAGTTTTCATTTCTCCCCATCTTTTACATTGTAGAAAGTGCAGTTGAGGCCAAGATAAACACTCCGATAAAATGTGCCGGTATTGCAATTCATTTTGTAATTTACATTTCACATTTCGTTTGTATTCAACATGCTTCTCTGTGTTTGTAATGAAATTCTTGTTGTAATGACATTCTGGACCTTCCACGCTTTATTTTGATTGAGGAATGGATTGTGTTGCCCTTGGTAGGGATTATCAAGGTCGCCACACAGAATAATGTTTTTCCCTAACACGTATTTAATTAATTTCAGCTTCAAGCATTGTTCGAAATGATGCAAAATAAGGTACTTTGAATAGATTATATCTTCTAAAAGATAATTTAGCATGGAAATATTATTTTTCTACTTTGTCAGGACGTCTAATGGAGCATTGCAAAACTGTCGTACTCTGGGAAAACTCCCCGGTTTTGGTCTAGTTACAGTTAATGGGTCTTGTCTGTGTGTCAGGCTACCTGGAATCATTTGTGTGCCAGGAGCAGTTGTTGTTCCTGTTGTGAGCCAATCAGTCTGTCTCCAAGTGACGGCTTAGGAAACGAAAGCCCTAGCACACAATTGAACTGACCACTCTCTAAACCTGCTGGGCATACAGACAACACAACTACTCATACAAGTAGGCCTAGATGAGCTACTTTTAAGGCTAATAGTCTTTGTGAAGTGCACATAGGCAGAAGGAATGCGCTTCAGGCTTTATATTTACTGAAAATGGGATCGCACCCTCTTGCAAGTTTTTATTTGGTCCTAAAACAGGGAATTCACAATTCCATAAATCTGTCAGTGCTCATCCTGTGCTGAGCAACACGAGGGGAAAGCATGTGCCTGAAAACATTTTACAGAAATTTCCAGTTATAAAACGGCAATGAGAATTTGTTAATTACACCGTTTTTTTGTTTTTTTGTTTTGTTTCGCGTGCTTGCTAAAGTTAACAAAGGACAAAGTTAAGTTTTATCCCAACCTATTGGTAAAGCCATTCCAAAAAGTATCTGGATCTCTTCTATTTATTTTATTTCCTTGCCTGTTAAACCTAAGAGCATGGATGCTTTTGGTTACATATTGACAAAAAGTTATAATATTGTTGGCGTCCCAAGGGGGGAAACATGGTCATTTGCACTCCTGTCCAAACTGTCCTGTTACTCTATGTACTTCAGTTGATGCCCGGCTGAGTGGTTTTGTCATGAATGAAAACTGGGCTGTTTGAGAGGCTTTATATTCTACTGTTCAACTGGGAATAATTAAAATATGACATTTAAAAAATTATTGACTGGATTGTTGATTCATTGACTTTTTTTGGTGTACATGTACAGTATGTAGCCTATTGTGAATGTATTGCAATTTGTAAAGCTCATTTTGAACACAGCATTACGCAGAATTGTGCAGATTGATGCACAGACCTACATAGACCAACAAGCTGACACGTAATGATGGATACGCTAGGCTAACAAACCCCTCACAACTACTCAGTACTTTAGCAAGTCTACTTCACCTTTTATTTTAGGTCTCAGTGCGTGTCATGGTGGTGGAGATGGGAACTTGGCATTTGTAGTTGAAAAAGATTTCCTCCACTATGTTGATATAACATCATTACTGCATTGAAAGAGATTAAAAACTTTTGATTCTGAGTTTTAAAAATCATAAAAGTCAGTCATAATTTCTCCATTTGTCACAACGATATGAAACAAATCACGTGCAAATCAACCCTATTTCTGGTTTCCATTGAAGCATTGCCCTCATAGGCGCATTCTCTGCAGCGACAGCACCCCAGTAGTGAAGACGAATTTCCCCATTCGTCTGTCCGTACATCCATCCATCCATGCATGCACAGTCCCTGATCTGGGCTAGATGTGCATGCATCGGTCTAACAGCCCCCTCGCTTTTCCCCTCCTCACTGTCTTGTGATAGGCCTCTGGTCTTCTCTGTTCTAATTGGTTACACACTGCAGCAGCATGCGAGACTGTGACCATTTCCCAATGCGAAGTGCTCTAGCCTTGCCTCGCGAGCCATCCTACAAACCCCAACTCCGATGAAGTTGGGACGTTTGGTAAACGGTGCATAAAATCAAAATGCTATCATTTTCAAAACATTCAATCTATTCATTAGATGGAGAATANTGAAAAGACAACAAATNAAGTGTTGACTGAGAAAAAATATTGTTTTGGGGGACATATGTACTCATTTCTAATTTGATAAATCCAACACGTCTCAAAAGAGTTGGGACGGGGACAATAAATGGCAGCAAATGTCGAGGAAGAATAAAAACAAAACAAAAGACAACACTTAACAGTTAAATACATTAACCAATGAGATGATTTTATATAAAAAACAGTGTTAATTCCTATCTTGGACATGATTTCACCAGCTTAAATGGTGGGTGTATTCCTTGTCATGTTTTGCAATGTTTTCCTTTCTGTAGTGCTTACAGTGTGACAGGTCTTGACCAAAAACCCACCATTTTATCACCTGCTGGTCCTTATGATGGAGCCAAACTGTTAAAACATAGTAGAGAATGCAATTTGACCTTACTATGTGGCAGTAAACGAAGATCTCCCTTCAAAATATAATGCATGAGTGGCTTTTCATGCTGTTTAAAACCCATTTATACCATTCAGCACTGTATTTAGCTCTACAGATGAGTGAGAACATCTTAACCAATGCACTACTGCACCCGCATGCCATCATGGAGGCTGACTTTTGAAGCTAGCACTAACACAAGTTGGATGGTCCATTTTTACTGTAGCACAGGATGTGCAATGCTCTATTATTGTCAAAAAGAATGGACTTCTACAACTTCTGCTGACTTCTGTAAGCAAAGGACAGTTTCCCATGTCTTCTGGGTCTATTTCAAGTGAGCTCAGGTGCTTAGGAGAATGTTACACCCCTGTATCATTTTCATGCATTAAGCATTCTTAATATGGTCAATTTTCAATAGCTCTAATTCCTGGAGTGCTAGAGTGAGACTACAGCCAATATATATTTCATGATGTCATGAACCTATACAATGATTTTATTAACAAAAATATGTCTTATATACACTCAATCATGGTAAATCAAAGGGAATTCAAAAATATATGTAATAGATATGGTAATTATTCCCTTTGCATCTTTAATTCTGAGTGACTCAGCCTCTCTGTGATGATGTTATACCTGGACACCTATATTGTCCGTCAGTACAATTCATTTTGAAATGTTCTTCTTTGTTGTTTTATCTTATTTGGATGTTTACTTAATTTCACTGATCCCCGTCCCAACTCTTTTGAGACGTGTTGGATTTATCAAATTAGAAATGAGTACATATGTCCCCCAAAACAATATTTTTTCTCGGTTTTAACACTTAATATGTTGTCTTTTCACTATTCTCCATCTAATGAATAGATTGAATGCTTTGAAAATGATAGCATTTTGATTTTATTCACTGTTTACCAAACGTCCCAACTTCATCGGAGTTGGGGTTTGTACGTACTTCCGCCAAAGGATTGGCTCCACTACTGTAGTCTGGTCGTGCTTCTCTGTGGAGTGCCTGGAGCAGTAGAATTTTGATCGCAACGCCCCCCCAGAAAACAGCCAATAATCGAATACGCCCCCCACGTGGGGGCGAAAGGGGGAGGACGCTCGTGACAATGACGTACACATCTGCGCCAGAGCCATTGGTCTGTGCTATGTTGTTGTTGAGTAACTGCCAGCGATTGGGTGAGAGGTGTCCAATAATTTCAAACCATAACTGAATGCAAGCTTCCGGCTTCCTACAATTGCTTCAGAGCAAACAAATGCCAGACCATAAATACGAAATGAAATGGTAGTATTATGGGATGGTCAGGACCAGGCTAGTTCTAGCCTTGCTAGTGTGTGAAATGCCTTGTGATTGGATACTCAGCAGAGTTCACCAAAGAGGATCCAATAACTGGGCGTTTCAAGCACTACCAAGGTTAGAACACTTGACAGTGGGAAATGGTATGATGAGGGCAGATGAGGATGCACCATGGGTCCAACCCAATATATTACCTCCTGTCCTTTCCTTTTTTACTTGTGGCCTCGTGATGATAATAATAATAATAATAATACTTTCGTTTTATATAGCGCCTTTCAAAACACCCAAGTACGCTTCACAGAGTGTGATACACGGCAAGATCTCAAAATCTCGCCAAAGCACAGTTGAAAGGTAATTTTCTCGTTTGTAATCAGGATGTTGAATGGGGGAAACCCCCCCAAAAGTCCCTTTTCCTAGGATAACAGTCGGGAAACTTGATTGTTTTCTCCGCAGAGTCAGTCTGTCTGCAGAGCAGGAAGCCACAAGCAAAACGAGAGGACGGGGAGGTACTATATTGAGTTGGACCCCATTCCTTTGGTTAGTTAGCCATCTCTTGTGGTCTCTGGTTTTTGGTTAGACCAATCCAGCAGCATTCCCCCCCTCTCATCTCTTCCTCCAGGCTGCTCAGACAGCTCAGTCTCTTCTGTGGTCAGCCTCCCATTTCACTTCTCTAAGCTGCACGACCAGCTCTGCTTTGATATACAGTATACACTTCTTGTCAAGTGCATAGCTCTACAACCAGGCCAGGTGGGTGATAATCTACCTGGGCTTTGCCTTGAGGAACGCTTCGGGGCTGATGGAGGCTATCGGTTGTCGTCTGCCATCTTCACAAACCAAAGAAAGTAAAGAAGATGCCACATACTCTGCTCTGTTTTATTTGTAGAGAAGTGACGTTTCAGAGTTCTTTATTTTTTTTGCATTTTGAGTACACATGTGGCTATTAGCACCAAAAAGAATTACAGTGTAATTGGTGGGTGAGACCTTCTTGTTTTTTTTTCTAAGACATCTTCACAAACCACCCAGTTGTTGAACTTGCATTCCCTCGAGTTTTATGGTTTCCTTGGTCGAGGCCTCTCTCTGAAACCAATCGAGTAGCATTCTCTCCATCACCCTCCACTGTGTCTGCTTTGCTGCATCTTCAATTGTAAACAAAGTTGAAAAAAGTTATCCATTTGATCAGAAGTGAAGAATGACTTTGCAAATAATTGTGTGTCTTTAATGTTACAAGCATAGAAGACTTAACCAGCACCGACTAACCAATGTGACACTCTACACCAGCAGACAAGACATTTTGTTTTGGTATGCACAAGACCACTCACTGGCTTTAACAAAGAGGATGGAAGGACATTAATATAGGTATCCTAGCTACTGTATAGGGGCGTAAAGTATACACCCGCGAGGCAGAGGGGGCCATACGAGGTGGGCCCACATGGGCCCTTGACTTGAAGGAACGGGCCCCGTCCACATGATATTAGGCCCTCTTTTTTCGTTCGAGGGCCCATTCTCGGTAGCTTGCAGGGGGGGCTGAAGTGCTTCTTCTTCTTCTACTTGCGTTACGTACATACCTTCTGCTCCACTGCCTGCCTGCCTGGTTAAATCAACCTTAAAACAAATCCTTCCTGTTCTCTTCTCTTTTCTGTTCTTTTCTCTCCCTCCAGACTGCCCTCTCTTCCCTTCCCCTGGTCAGTCTCTCAGTGCATTTTTTCAGACTGCACAACCAGCTCTCCTCTGATTTATACACTTGTCAGGTGGATTTGGACTTCCACTACCAGAGCAGGGTGACAAACTGCGGCTTTGCCCTGAGGGAAGTCTATTTCCCCAGAGGCTATAGGCTATGTGCTGATTGCTGACCTTGACTATATCTCGGGGCTCTTGACTTTGAACGTGCATTCCCACAAGTGTTAAGCTTAACATTCCCTTTGAAAGGCCTCGCTCCACTTCAAGCTGCATTCCTCTCCTCATCTCTTCCACTCTAGTGGCTCTTTCTAGCGTGCCATACAGTAGGTCGGTTGCGTGCAGACATTTTGGGGGACATGTGCTTCCAGCAGGTAGTAGAGCAGGGGTGGGCAATTATTTTGGCCTGAGGGCCACATTGGGTGTAGAATATGGATCGCAGGGCCAGATGTGGCAGGCAACATGGCTTTGCCAGTAATGAGAAATACTTTAATCTACACTGACATTATTTGGTGGCTATTTCAATCCTGCACATTGCAATATTAATGTGACCTTGATTAATCTCACACCTGCAACACCCTTTGCTTTTTAAAGAATTTTAAGTGTGAATAAGATACTTTGGATTTAAAAGGCTCTGTGGGCCAGATGAAATGGCTCAGCGGGCGCATGTGGCCCCGGGGCCTGAGTTTGCCCACTCCTGTAGTAGAGAGTAGGATATCATGTATTGATCCCGAAGGAAATTAAGGTGATAAGTAGCATACATACTTGAATACAGAAGAAGACACAAAGACATCACACACAACATTGCACATATATTGACCATACGTAGGCCTATGTTCACAAGGTCAGATCACTCTATCCCACTCACACACACACACACACAATTTTTAAAAAAAAACTGGAAAAACTGTCCAAAGTGTCAAGGTGCCAAAGTCACTGTGCATAGTCCAAGGAAGAGATCCAAGGTCAAGTATCAATTGAAGAGCTGGGAATCCACATGTTGCCCACTGTGTGCCACCCCCCCCCCTAAAAATCACACACACACACACACACACACACACACACACACACACACACACACACACACACACACACACACACACACACACACACACACACACACACACACACACACACACAGCTAATAGGCTATAGAAACATAATTATGTATCAGGGTATTATTGACACATTCTTGTGATCGTGAAGAATTTGTGAAGAATTAACAAATGGATGTCTCACAATTTCCTCCAGCTGAACACAGATAAAACTGAAGTAATTATATTTGGGAAAAGAGAGGAGAGACAAAAGATTGCTACTATCCTTGAAACGAAGGGACTGAAAGCAAGGGAAACAGTTAAAAATCTTGGGGTCCTCATTGACAGTGACCTAAACTTCAACAGTCACATGAAAGCTATTACTAAGTCTGCATTTTATCACATAAAAAACGTCTCTAAATTTAGGGACCTGATGTCTAAACATGATCTGGAGAAGCTAATACATGCCTTTATTTCTAGTAAAGTTGATTACTGTAACAGTCTTTTTACTGGCCTCCCCAATAAAACCATTAAACAGCTTCAACTTGTACAAAACGCAGCTGCAAGGGTTCTTACAAAGACAAGGAAGTTCGACCACATTACTCCAATTTTAAGATCGCTGCATTGGCTCCCAGTAAGCTACAGAATTGATTTTAAGGCTATGCTACTTGTGTTTAAATCACTAAATGGAATGGGACCCACATATCTACTGGATATGTTTCAGCTGTATGCACCAACTAGGTCACTAAGGTCAACGGAGAAGAATTTGCTGGTGATTCCAAAAGTCAAAACAAAGTGTGGAGAGGCAGCCTTTAGCTTCTATGCTTCAAAGCTTTGGAACCAGCTTCCAGATGACATAAAAAATGCACCCACTATTGATAGCTTTAAATCTAGACTCAAGACAAAGCTGTTCTCAGATGCTTTCCCCTAGCTTAAATTACTTATTCTTATTATTTTTATTTTTTATTTAATTTGTTTTATTTTATTTTATTTTATTATTATTTTTACCTTATGTTTTATCTTAATGTTTTTAAATGCTTTTTGACTCTAATTCATTTCCTTCTTTCTTCCCTGTTTCCTTTCATTTACATTTGTTAACTTTGTGAAGCACATTGAGTTGCACCTGTGTATGAAATGCGCTATATAAATAAACTTGCCTTGCCTTGCCTTGCCTTATCATATCAACATGATGACAGTTGTGAAAAAAAACTTCCAAAAGAGAAAAGGGCATTTTTTTGTTCTGTACAGGGCATGTTGAAGCTATCTGTGCACACCTGCAGTAGGTATCTTAACATGAGCAAACCATGATCATACTGTATTCACAAAGAACGATGAATTGTGTAGCTGTTTTGTGGTTTAAATATGTTTAATAGTTCACTAAGGACAACTAAATGCTCTATGCACTGCAATTTTGTACTACCTGTACACAAATAAACAACAAAAGTGGAATGATCCTCTGGCATGCACTGTTCCACTCAGATGCTCCTTTTTCCTCATACGAAATGGGTGCATAATGCCTGACATGAATTTAATATAACACTTCATGGCACACCTGTACAAATAGACAGCAAATCTCCAAAGTGCGTCATTGATATCAGGCTAAAAAGAACACAGTACTTGTACCTCCAATATCGAACTAACTTTACATCAGTCATACTGAGACCTTACCTCCTTTGATGTGACCTGCCTCCCCGATCAAACATCATTACTCTTCTCCTCCTCTGTCTCCCTTCGTTTCATACGGGTATTTTTTACCCTCGCGGAACGGGATGGGAATGTGCGCAACTTTCTCGTGCGTTCCTGGCGCACAAAAATGTCGCGCAGAGCAGCCTATAATTACGCATCTGGTTTTCTTTTATTTTGTATCTTTACTTCAACTGCATATTTGACTACACACGACACCCATCGTAGTTCTGCATGCCTACGGGAGGTGTGTCCTAGGAAGTATTTGCATAATAAGCCCTCTGGACGTCCTTTGAACACCGCCTTTTTCAAGGAAGTGGTGTAGGCTAGTACAAGAAAGACTGACGCAGACTGTACATTGGAAGTTCCCCGTATCTCAAGTCGTTTTCTTTTTCTTTTCCAATTGGTTTTCTCTATATTATTATTTACCAACCGGAGAGGCGTCCTGAAAATTCAACCGCGTCAAGGGAGAAGTTAACTTTATGTCAAGATGACGCTACCGTATGCCCAAACTTCAACGACGTATCGTACACTTAACGTAGCATCGGAGCCTACGACAACACTGCTATCTCCAGCTGGAAGTGATCCTGGAACAACGTACAGGACCGTGAGCCTATCCTCCCCGGTACAATTTATAAATGGCGGTGCCATTGATGGAAGTATGTACGGGAACATGCGTTACCTGGTACCTGTCCAAATGGTTAACCAAGCGCATGTCATGCCACAGCAGGTAATGACACCTGTATACCTGCAGAATTACGGCATGCAGAATGTGGGCTTTCAACAGCGAATAAGCGTCGGCAGTATGGACGAAACTGACGTAATTTACCGTCAAGTTGAGGTGAGTTCGGTTCCCATGCATGGTTATGAATGTTTTTTTTTTGGTGTTTTGTTTGGTGCGTAATTGAGTATGGAGTGCCATACGTCGCCATTTGTTGTAGCCTAAACAAATAAAAAGTTATACTGCACAAGTAATACATCATATAGCTTACTGTAGGCCCTATGCCTAATATCCCTGTGGCTATTTGGCCTTCTTTCCTCTGATATGCTTTTGAATTGCAATGTTGTGCACTAGTTGTGACGGAGGGAGACATCTCTTGTTTTATCATGCACGCTGTGCTTCTACAGGTGGAGAATGGGAAAGCGCCTTCAGTTTTCAGCCAGACGCCAAGTCCAGCCAAGAGCCCAGAGCCAGTCCCAGAGGTAGGACACCCCCCGCCCCCCGCAACACACACACACACACACACACACACACACACACACACACACACACACACACACGCGCACACACACACACACACACACACACACACACACACACACACACACACACACACACACACACACACACACACACGCACACACACACACACAGACAAAATCTCTAGGCTCTGCATATTTAACCCCTTAGCGCAGGGCCCATGTTATAACCATGGCACCTGTCACCAAAATTGTAATGGCTATGTCTTAATATGTTACTTATGGCTCTCAGCACTGTCATGGCAATGTTGTTATGATGTAGTTGAGTATTTTCAGCAAATAGTGAATAGGCCCGCCGGCGACCCCATCTGCAGTAAGAAGAGGCTACTTTTGATGTCAACTTACAGTAGGCCTAATACTGGGAGCTGTATTTACCTGAATGTCATGTTTTGTGATGCAGGCAATGCTCTGCAATGTAGTGGTAGGCCTACAGGGGTGGATTTCTGGAAAGCGTAGTTGTTAGCAGTTAGCAACTTCGGTAGATGCCAATAGTTTAGTTTAGTTTAGTTTAGTTTAGTTTAGTTTATTTAGTTTAGTTCAACAGGGACCACCATGCACAATACACATTGATTACAGAAGTAAAAAGATGGCTTGTGCCAGATTATAGCTATATAGCTAATTTCCATCTGCAGTCCCTGGACAGGTAAAACAAATATTAAAATACAATAACATAACCAAGATATAAACAAGTAAGCACATCCATAGGCCATAGGTCAAACACACACACACACACACCCACACACACACCCCCACACACACACACACACATTAAAATGGCATACAGTGTGAGTCATATTTTAAAAACATATGATTAATGTTGACAAGACTGGTTGGTTAATATCCATTTTTCACACCCCTTGAGAAGGCCTGATAATCAGTAATACTTTTTAGGTTACTGGGTAGACTATTCCATGTTTTGGTTGCCCTGAAGGAGAAGGCTGACTGAATGGGAATGGGAAATTGCATTGCAACCAACAAAGTAGCTAACATAGTTAGCAACTACGCTGTCAAGAAATGCACCCCTGGCTTGATTGGTATGTCCACCATCAAGTAAACACATAGGCCTATTTATGCTTGTTTTTATTAAGATTTGTTTTTGGGCTTTATTTTCAACTTGACAGTGACATAGAGAGGAACCAACAGGGAGAGAGAGATGTGGTAGGCTTGAGGGAGAAATACTGAGCACTTGTCTTTGCTGAATAAGTAAACTCCAATATCCTGGTGCTCTTGAAGTCAAACGTAGACAA
This sequence comes from Engraulis encrasicolus, assembly GCF_034702125.1. Classification (NCBI taxonomy): domain Eukaryota; kingdom Metazoa; phylum Chordata; class Actinopteri; order Clupeiformes; family Engraulidae; genus Engraulis; species Engraulis encrasicolus. The sequence goes on along the minus strand of NC_085863.1, from coordinate 15,996,211 downwards.
CGTAAGTTAGAGTAAAAGTCTAAGTAAAAGGTAGGCAGAGTCCGATCATCAAAACTTGGTGGCTGTTAGGCCTACTTCAGGCAACTCTTGCATAGAGACAAGGAGGAGTAGGCAGAGGTGGAACGTAACTAAGTATTTTTACTTCGTTACTGTACTTAAGTAGTTTTTTCTGGAATTTGTACTTACTTGAGTAAAAATAAAAATGCAGACTTTTACTTTTACTCAAGTACATTTTTTGACAATTACTTGTACTTTCTACTCCTTACATTTCTAGGAGAAGACTTTGTTACTAGTTACATTTATCCTTGGTTTTCCTGTTGTGTTTCGTGGATATTTCAGTAGCCTCAGCTGCGGGCAGGGAGGTGGGACCAAGCCCCTCTTCCAAATTGACACCCAGATAGAAAATATACTTTTAAAAACATTAACAGGACTCCATAGTCATGTTCAAATGGAACCGAAAACCGTTGCAGACAATTTTTCCTATTGTATCAAGTAGGTAGACATGGAGAAAGACAGCCAGTGCGCGTGTAGGCCTACTTGTACTTTTGTACTGAAAAGTACATTTAAAAGTTAGTACTTAGGACTTTTACTTAAGTACGTTTTTGGTAAACAACTTTTACTTTCACTTGAGTAATTTTTTCGCAGGGTACTTCTACTTTTACTTACAGTTTTTTCTGATTGCTAAAGCTCAATTTTCGCAACTTTGGCTGCTTTTGCAAAACTCTACACACAACTACAAGAACTTCACACCGATCTAGCAAAGCACTGTAGATGTGTTGCAAAATCAAACTAAGGTTGAAAAACGCTATACACTTTTGGAAAATGTGCATTTTTGTGTCAAATCATTCACACAAACTTTCTTATAATAAACACACACACACAGCAACTACACACATGCAGTATAAATGATACACACATTTAGCTTGTGTTGTCCTCTGCACAATGCAAATCAATTGTAGATCACACTTTTGTCATGAATACATGAATACTTGTGGTATAAAAACACAGGGGATGAGACTTCATTCATGGATGTTTATTTACGTTCCCCAGAGCAAACTAAAAATATGTTTTTGATATGTAATTCAAATATACCAGAAAACACAATGTAAGTCTAACAAAGGAAATTACTGAACATCCATATTCCTTGCTGGATCCGACAATAACATTTCATTGACATCACATACTATGTCTTCAAGTGCAAGACAGCGGAGAAAGTCTCACCTTGTATCCAGCCCTGACATGCCGTCTGGTCAATATCAGTATGGACTCCTACAGCATAATCAAAACTAATTGTTGATTACCTGCATATATCAACATAGTTGTTTTATATGTTCTGAACCTTGTACATGCTTCATGTGAATTTTGTTTCTTTCAACTAGCCATGATATTGCAGAGATGCTCACATTATTTATATTTGCAAAGGTTCTGCCATGTTCTATTAGGCCTAGGGAATTTCCTGCAGCCTTATTGTTAGCCATCACCTATTCAGAATGTTGGTTTCCTGCTCAGGTGTGAACACAGTTGTTCTCTGCCGCATGCTCTCAGAATTCTAGTAATTCTGTAAAGTAGCAATTCCATCACTTGTATATTACTGTATTACACACATTAGGCTACAGTCAGTATATACCCTACTATGTTGTCTTTCATATGCACTGTCTCTCTACATATTTGCTATACTCTGCTGTTGAATATGAAATGACTCTACATACCGGTTCTTAGGGTGAAATGTTCTGCTTATGCTCGCTACAGTGTAGCTCAGATTGGGTTGAACCCTTTGACCAGCTTTCCTGTAGCTCATGCCATGGTTGATGACATGGTTAACGAATGTGTCATCTGTGATTACGTGTATATGCATTTGTCTTTCTCCATTTTCTCACCCTGCTCTGATCCTCAATCTTCTGGTGTTTCTTTCTCCTTCCATTATTTTCTACACGGAAAGCTTACCTGTGACTTATTTAAACAGCATGCCGGTTGCCAGGTGAAGAGATTATCTAAAGGTGCTTCCCCCTGTCACATGTTGTGTAAGAATTGGTATTATAGTGTACAAAATATCAACGGGTGTGTTTATTTTTTCTAGGAGTGTGTTCATATTTTGCAAATTGTGTGCAAAGCAGTGAGTTGTGTTTACAGTTCTGCAAAGTGTGTTTTATAACATTACAAACTGAGTGCTAATCCGTTTTTGTGTTATCAGTTTGGCTGATTTGGTTATAGGTTTGTGCATCTGTGTGAGGAGTTCAGCAAAAGCAGCCAAAGGTTACAAAAAATGTGCTTTAGCGAACAGAAAAAACTGTAAGTACACAACTTCAGTACTTCTTCCACCTCTGGTAGTAGGCATATTTAAATTAAATACCCTTCATTTTAAAGGTACAGATCTAAAAACAGCAACCGGTTTTAACCACAGTCACGCCCTGATGAAGACCCGTTGTGGTTGAAACTAGGGACAAGCTAAAAATGATGGCCTGCATGTTGTATAGGTAATTTCGGTAAACCCCCCCCCCCCAAAAAAAAAAACAGAAACTATACTTTGTAGGTCCTGTCCAAAGCTACCTCCTAATATTACCTTTAAATGTATTTGATTGATTGTAATGAATCAGATATTGTATGTAGTGTCCCATATGTTCATACTAATTCATTTGTAAAGCTACGGTAATTAAAGCTGTTTGGCAGAATTGTGGTAGATATGCTGCATTTGGGTATCACTTTCAACCCATATTTATAGGTCTATTATGACCTATTTATGACCAAAAGTTAATCAAAAATATATCATTGATTTTAAAAACATGTGCCTCTGGCCTTCAATTAGCTTAAAGGACCATTTCAATATGCTGTTGTATTGCTCACGCTATCCTTGACTTGTCAGTACCCAGTGACGCCACATTTTTTGGCTCAGCCCTTTTCGAGATGTGGGCTATTCTAATGGGGGCAGTGTTTGTTTAATTTTTTTTTTTAAATAACATAGGTCTAATCCAAATATTTTCCAAAAAGGTACCGCTGTTTGCTAGTTGTCTGCTGATGTCGTATAACCTTTCAGATGTTTTTGGGAATAAATAAAAATGTGTTTTTGAAATGTAAACAAAGCGCTGCCCCCATTACAATGACCAGGATCTCGGAAAAGGCTGAAGAAGGGAAAAAAAGACTCAGGTACTGACAAGTCCAGGGTAGTGTGAGCATTACAACTGCATGTTGAAATTGACTGAACTGGTCCTTTAAGTAATAGTCTGCTGAAAAAATATTGTGAATTAACTTTTTTTTCTAAATGGATGTGTCATTTTGCAACCAAGCTCTTAATTTGTAGCAGCAGAGTGAAATATAAAATATGATATAAAAAAAAGGACATACGCACTCCGCGCTTCTAAATTAACAATCCGGTGCAACCAGAGCAGGACTAAAACATAAGCAAAAAGGGAAAGAAATCTGGTGCCACACGGATGTCTATTTTCTGTAATTTATTTTTTAGTGCAGTGAGACTAACGTTTCGACATGCGTCTTCATCAGAGTCCTCTGATGAAGACGCATGTCGAAACGTTAGTCTCACTGCACTAAAAAATAAATTACAGAAAATAGACATCCGTGTGGCACCAGATTTCTTTCCCTCTTTGCATAAAATATGATATATCACAGGCCTATACTTTTATTTCATGGCAGTGAAATTATTATGTTGCCGTGATTTTAATTAAAAAATGATTCATTGTGCTGTGCAGCCCTACTCAACCCATACCTAAGTACAACGTTGCCCAGTAACAGTTAACCTGCAGGGTGGAGGCTGAGGGCAAAAAGAGCTTGCATTCCCAGCATAATGTACCAGTGTTTATGCCTGCAGCTAATGGTTTTGGCTGAGCAAGCTTGTGTGTGTGTGTGTGTGTGTGTGTGTGTGTGTGTGTGTGTGTGTGTGTGTGTGTGTGTGTGTGTGTGTGTGTGTGTGTGTGTGTGTGTGTGTGTGTGTGTGTGTGTGTGTGTCTGTGCGTGCGTGTGCGTGTGTGTGTGTGCGCGTGCGCGCGTGCTTGTGTGTGTGTGTGTGTGTGTGTGTGTGTGTGTGTGTGTGTGTGTGTGTGTGTGTGTGTGTGTGTCATGCAGGGGTGTGTGTTCTGTTGCCACTCTGCCCACGCATGTACATGTATCATTGTGCTCAGTAGACTAAGTCAACATATCCAAGAAGGGTGTGATGAGGGTGTGTCTCGTTTTAAGAGCCGAGCGATCCATCATAAATCAAATACTTCAATCTCCACATTGTCTCAGTTTACTGTGAATTATTTCAGTGTTTTGTTTTTTTTGTGTGCAAGCTGAGAAAATAATAGGTTTGCCTATTGCAAACGCATATTATGACAAAATAATAGGTTTGCCTGTTCCTCACAGCTCAGTTGTCGTTCTGAGAGAAGATACCTTTACTAATAGTTGTCAGGTCCCAGTGTTTCCCACAGACAAAGTAGCATTGTGTGGTGCTACAGACAAAAAGTCAGGCCTGCACAAGTATTATGTATATACCCCCATTGACACTGTATGTGTGACTGTTGATCAATTTGTGGTGCTTGATTTTCATTTTGTGGTGCTGTGCCACTGAAACGGTCTATCTATTGGGAAACTCAGACCTTTGGTTTGGTAATAGGTAGACCCAGAGGTGTATTTGTGAGACATAGACAGTGATGAGGTGGTGTGATGTGTGAGTAACCATTTCTGGTCTCTGGTCTCACGGCTGGGAACCATAAACAGATAACAGGCCTGCAAAATCATCCCACCCCTGAGTACTGTCATCACTGTTGGATTATTACCGTAGCTCAGGTTGTGGCATGCAAGACACTTTAGCTGACATGTGCCTGTTTGTACTAGCGTGCAAGTGTTAACCGTTCGCACTGAAACAACGCCAGTGTTTGTGACTGTGAGAGTGATGTTCCATCCAAAGCCTTCTGTTACGTAAGAGGTGGGGAGTGGATGATGTGGGTATCTTGTCTATTAAGGTGGGGTTTAACCACCTTTCTGATAAAACACATCTGACATGGGGTCAAAATACACTGTGACGAACACACATATACAGTATAAGGATAATTCTGCCTCAGTTCATCAAATGCCGCCAGTGAGTGTGCACATAATATTTGCCTTATATAACAGGTGTTGTATCTCTATGCAGCAAAGCTGTGAAAAGTTTTGTCAGTTTTTTATCGTTTTTGTTCTGTGACTTGTTTTTGCTGAAGTCAGTTGAATTGCAGTAGACTTAGCTGCATCTAACACCTCTGACAGTCTGACAGGAAGTCTGACAGGAAAACTGAATCACCTGGCAAGTACTACTAGGCGCATACAGTACATGTAGAGGACATATGGTTTGAGCAAGTCTTGCCTGAGGGAGAATTCAAACATCGTAGATTTCAGCATTGCTTTTGCTCAGCCTCAACATGATTTGTGATGTTTCGAGAATTTTTTTTTCAACCGTAAAATAATTTGTAGAAAATAGTTACTGGAGGGCATGCACTTTTCGTTGGTTCTCCCTTTCTCCGTGTGCAGCATTGCATGCTATGAGATATGTGGCTCATTAATTCTCCACATTGCTCATTAGTGTCGCCATTGGAGTCAGTGACGTGAGGCAGATGAATTATATTAAGGAGATAGAAAATGCAGTCCAGTGTATGGGTAAAACTTTAAAAGAAAAGTATTGATTGGTCAAAGGTTTGCACAAAGTATTTGAACTCTCGTCCTGACTCTGTCCTGTATCTAGCCTCGTGTGTGTGTGTGTGTGTGTGAGTGTTGGTTTATGTCATCTTCACAAGGACCTCCCACCAAGAGCCCCATTGCCTCACGTCAGAAATATCCAAAGCAGCAGATTAGTTGGAATGGTAAGCATTTCTGTGGAAGGCATTCCCTAGTCAACCCTGCTGCTCTTTAATTTCCAACCACCACCACCACAGCAATTCTGCCAGTCACTGCTTTAGATGGTGGCGCATTTGCAACAACTGAGATTCTTGTGGCATCTGGATAGAACATGCACATTTTTACCAAAGTGTGACATTTTACTGCAGCACGCCACAGAGATACGGGGCAAAGGAAATAACTTGGATGAAATGACGTGTGGACAGCAATGATTTTTAACTCAGTGGGATGTTAGTCTTGTTAGGAAAGTTGTAGGAAAGATGTTGTGATGGAGTGACCATCACTAGGTTTGTGAGTGTGCTCTGACTGTCAAGCCTGGTGCTTTGGCGTCATGATAAGAGTATACTGTACATATTCTCCCCTGAGCCGCTAGGTAGAAGACGGACAAGGCAACGTTTGTCCTCTTTACTACGGATGCAAACAAAGAGACAAGCAACCACTCATGTACGTAGAGATAGCGACCACAATCCTGCACAAACCATATTGACACACATGACATCACCACTTTACACTCGGAGCAGTTTAAAGGTTGTTTTATCCCCTGTCACAGTTGGACACCAGGCAGGTGTAACCTTTCTTTGACAGCCATGTGTGGAGGCTCATGTGTCAGGCTCATGTCTCTCTGTCTCTCAGCGCCTATGCGCAATTACAGCTATCTTTAGGTAAGTTAGGCAACCTTGTGCCTTAAAATTGAGTGACGAGGAGAACGTGCAGGGTGCGCCGCCCAGGTATTATCAAAGTGTTTCAGCTGTGTCTAATGTGACGTGAAGACTGTAATTACTCTGTCCCCAGTGCAGAAGTCTTTACTAACGCTTCATTACACACGCATCTGTGCACACACTGAATGGAGGTGGATGTGATGGTGAAGGATGGATGGATTGCTTTTCAAGACCTCAGTACATACATTTGTCTATGTGAAAGTCCCATTTTTTGCCATTGTGACACACACACTGCACCACGGCAGAGAACGAAACCCCATTTTGCCTGAAGTGATGCAGGGAAGCTAATGCAGTCATGTTCAGGGTACCTCAGTCACATAACAACACAGCTGGCAATGTCTGGAATGAATCCAGCATCCTTAACCAGTAGCCCATGACAGCAAGCATGCATGCTTCAAATGCTCAGTACAATATCGCTTAAACATACTGTACGTCGCTGTGTGTGCTTTGTACAGAAATCATGATCTCTGCCAGAGTCGCTTCTTTATTTGCTCAGCGTGTGCAGATTCAGACACGTTGACATACACGTGACTTGTTTCCGGAAGGCATGATTGTGCTGCGGCACACAAGCTGTTTTGAATACTCAAATAATAGTGTGCTGCTTTACCCCCGCAAGTGAGACGCAAAGAGTTGTAATTACCCTGCTCTAATTCATTTCATTATTTTACCTGCACAGCTTTTCTTTTGAGGAAAGTTTACCTTCTAGCTCACTTTAATTAAAGTGCCCTACATTTGGCAACTTCAGTGAGTGAATAAAACATGTGACACCAGGTAGCAGTCTTTCTATAGCAAGAGGGATGCTGACTAGTAGACTACAAGTATGGAGGTAGTATTTGGGTGACTTTTGTATGGATTTGATTCTTAAACCTTGAGCTTAACGCTTGTAACAAAGTTTTATTCAAAGCTGTATGATATGAAGTGAATGTACACTATTAGACGCCCAACAGGTGTTTCGCTGACAACTATAAGGCAGCAACATCTGTTTTGTTTTACGTGCCACAAATTTGAAAAACACACATGCCATAATGTCAACTACTGTATGATGTAGTGCTGAGATGTCAGCATCAGGAAAAAGAGTAGAACACCTGCTATGTAGTCACACACTGCCTGTGCACCCAGACTTTGCTAATTTATCAATTATCTGATTTGTCTAATGATCTGTGTGCTTATTGAGAACATCTTGCTGAGAAAATCATCTCTTATCCAAGTAAGGAAATGAACAAACACATAAAAAGTCGCTACACAAGTCATATAAGGAAAGTAAGAAATGTGCCATATGAACAAGCACACATAGCCTACACATTGTATAATGTGATGTATGATGTTTATACTGTATGTTGCCATCTCGCCATTGTAGATGGAATGAGTATGTGTGCCTCACTCATACAGAATATGGGGAAATAAGAATTGATATTAAGACAGGTTGCCAAAACTTGCCACGGTGATGATTGCTATAAATATGGCCTGAAAGTCTCACAACTGAAGGGCACAACATTATTTGTTCCGTGTGATTATTAGAGCCTGTTTTCATTTGTGGTTGGGAGGTCGAGGTCTCAATGAAATCCTTAGCTTCAGTATTCAGAGAATCCTTGGTGAGGTAGACACACCTGTGTGGGGCTGTTAGTTATGGACTATGGGCTTTTACGGTATATGGATAGTTAGTCATGTACTTCTTTTAAGACAGTTACATTTGGAAATGCAGTTGTTGCACTCTGCTGTGCTATGAATATATGGAAAATGGTACGTGTATAATTAGAGCCCACCTTTCTATCATGATTGGTTGAAGAAGTTCAGAGTGGGCTAGACACACATACACACACCCTCTGGAGTGGTGCCAAAGTCATGCCATGCCTTTAATGAAAGGCCACCCCTATCTCCTTAATGGGGGCAAGGAAGAGAAATATGGACGATAAAAGTGCCTTCCTCACATTTTTTCTGTATCTCGAATCTTGGGAAGAACTCTGTTACTTGCATTGAAACAGATGGCACACTAAGGCAAGCGATTGCCAAAGCAGTGTGAATCGAGCGCCATATCATAAATTGTGTCAGTCTTGCTCAATAGTGGAGTTAGACGCCATTTTAAACCATTGCATGAAGCCATTGCATTGCAAGACGCCATTGCATTGCAACACCTCTGTTACGATCAACACCTTCTACAGTATATAACCAGTTACAAAGCACGTTTCTCAGCTGTCGCATAAGCCCATTGCTATGTTTAATCTTCAACTTCTTAGTTATGAAGGTGTGTTAATTCAAGGGTTACATCAGATCGTTATTTGGTATCAATGCACATCAAAATCCACATTTTGGAATTCGTTTTTCAGTAAAAAAAAGAGAGAGTAGAATCGAACCAGTATCCCTATTCTTATGGTAATTGGAAATGTTGGCCAACCCCTCTTTTTCTCAGACTCCAGACCTCTTGGCTCTGTGAAAGCTGAGAAGCTACTGTGCATTCAGGCCAGTGCTCACAGGGAGGGTGGCAGGGGGGGGGGGTGTTCTCTGGTCCCGTTGTGTAAGCGATGCCTGCCTCACACTCATTGCGTGACCCAGTTCTGATCTCTCCGGTGCACAGGTGGCTCCAGGCTTTTGCCAAAACACCAAAACAAACAAGACAAGTACGATGGTTGACATACAGTAGGGCAGCCTAAACAAGTACCATGTTTTGTGGTGACAAATATTTCAGGGGATAAGTCAAACCCTTTCTCACGGCGCATTATAAAAACCATAACATTTTTGTCTGTCTCTCGGGAAGGACTCTGTCGTTTGGATCGAAGCCACCAGCTTGCAAGCAGATCCAGGGAGCCTACTGGTAGGCTGGGAAACCTGAAGAGAAAAACAAGTCATCTGTCGAGACGAGAGATAGAGAGCTCTGCTCTATTACTGCCGGTCTGTGTAACCCTAACTTGCCCCATTTGAATAGCACAAGTGTCCCACAGTAGCTAATGCATTCCTGCCTGACAGAGGATATCATTACGTACGTCTCTTCTGGGCTGTTCTACAAAAGAACAGAGTCACTGTAGAACCGCTCCAGGGTTGATCTGACTAATCCAGCATTGGAAGAGAGGAGTTCTGCATGTCTTCAGCATATTCTAGATTTATCTCAGACCCAAATAAGTTAATTAATGCTTCAGTGAGAACAGAACAGAACAGAAGATAAGTTGGTGTGCATCTGTATCTAAAAAACATTAACCGAAAGCATTTAAGAACTTGAAAGTGCTCCTAAGCTTTCTTACCATTGTTCCGGGATTATCACAATTGAGGATTTATTCCAACCAAAACCACAAACCATCTGTACCAGCTCCTCATCATTGGCTTACTCGCTACTCTGGTTGCACAGTCAGATTACAGGTGTAGGCTACAGTTCATGGAAAGAAGGAGAAGGAGGAAATTTGGTTTTGATATTGTAAGTAATTTTCTACAATTTGTAGTAGCCTTAGTTGACAAACAAAAAAAACCTCCTACCTATGTCTTTTTTGTTATGATTAATGTTGCATGGCAGATGAAATATTACCTTTGTTCCATAATGACCCCAATATAATGCTATTATACTTACATAAAACGACTATGACGGTTCAACCATTAGTTTTTTTCTGAATCACGTTTGTTTTATTTTAGATAAGATTAGATTATGTTAGATTCGATTATATAAAACGTTATTGTCTGTTACACATCAAACAGAAAATTGTCTTAGAATGGTAATAGTGTGGGTGGCAGCCAGGGCAGCTTGACCTCTTGTTTGGCACTCGGTGCCTCAGCTATCCCTGGCTCTGTATGGAGTCTGTACCTCCTTACAGCAACCACTTTGTCTTCATTATTCAGGAATTCCATAATTTCCAACCTGTTCATACATATTTAAAACCAGTCTCACTATGCAGATTCTTGTTTTGTTGGCCTTTGCTAGCACCCAGGCTATTAGATTGACACACGTAATGTGATGTGGGCAGGGTGTGAATACTTTTCACTTGGTTCAGTTAGCCTCAGTTCATTAAGTGTATTTCAATGACTTCTGAGAGAGAGAGAGAGAGATTGCACTTCATGTTTTGACTCTTGAGAGGTGGTGTTGTTGTGGTTGTTGTGTTGTTGGTGTATCGGACCTGTTGGGTCAGGGAGTTAATCCACATGTTTCTAACCAGGGGCCTGTACTAAGAAGCCGGTTCAAGAGTTAAAGGGACAGTTTGGTCAATTTCAACATGCAGTTGTAATGCTCACACTACCCTGGACTTGTAAGTACCTGAGATTTTTTTTCCTTCTTCTTCTTCAGCCGTTTCCGAGATCCTGGTCATAGTAATAGGGGAAGCGCTTTGTTTACATAAAAAAAAATATATATATATATTTATTCGCAAAAACATCCAAAAGGTTATAAAACATCAACAGACAACTAGCAAACAGCAGTAACTTTTGGGAAAATATTTGGAGTCGGCCTATGTTTCATTTTTTAAAAATGTAAACAAACGCTGCCCCCATTAGAACTGCTCATATCTCGGAAAGGGCTGAGCCGAAAAATGTGGCATCACCAGGTACTGACAAGTCAAGGGTAGCGTGAGCAATACAACTGCATGTTGAAATTGACCAAACTGTCCCTTTAACCAAGTTAAGTAAAGAGGTAAATAATCTAATAGAAGAGCCTGGAGTCCTCATTTTCTACTTCTTGGTTATAAAAGTGCCTTCCTCATATTTTTCTGTCTCTCTTGGGAAGAAATCACTTGCATTGAAACAGATGGCACACTAAGGAAAGCGATTGCCAAAGCAGTGTGAATCGAACGCCATATCATAAATTGTGTCAATGTTTCTCAATAGTGGAGTTGCACACCATTTTAAACCATTGCAAGACGCCATTGCATAACAGCACCTGTTACAAAAGCATGTTTCTCAGCTGTCACATAGGCCCATATCTCTCATAGGCCTCATTTCTTAAGACTCTAGGCTCTTCTATTAGATGATTTACCTCTTAACTTAACCTTGGTTTACTCCTGAACCAACTTCTTAGTAAGTTACATCCCCCAGCTCTTACTCGTTCTCCACGCGACGCAAAGTCAGCGTTAACATGTGAGGAATGTTCCCACAGTTGACACGCCCGCCAACGAACGCACGCCCGGCTGCTGGTGCATGCTACACACCTACTCTCAAAACAAAGACCTCCATCAGCTCTCTGCTGATTGAAGAGAGCGTTTTATTTGTCTTTCCACATCTTAAGAGCGTTTTATTTATCTTTGCGCATTTTGAACCGTGGTGCAATTATGTAGGTTGCACACCTTTCAGATGTGCATCATGGTTGATTGAAATCTCATGAAATGGTGGCCAATAGGCCTTTGTAACTTATAATGCGTGCTTGCCGCACAATATGATGATGGCTTATTGATCATCAGCAGCCATTTTAGATGTCTGATTATGATTATTGGAATTTTCTGATGTTTCCAAGTGAGGGTTTCTTACTGAAAGCAATAAATATGCACAGAATGCATTTTGAAATTGGAGGAAAACTTGATGGGTGATTATGGGCATGCGTAGCATCCTTTAACCTCATCTTGAAGATGGAAAAATTGATTTTTTTGATGGACTTCAGCAACTCAGTGAAATCTATTGAAAGGTGTTTTACATTTGTATCAATTAGATAGTTCATTCATTCATTCCAGGGCATTCTCCTCTGGAAATGTTGGATGCCAGCTCCAGTTGTTGCATTGAGGCGGACTTGATTAACAAATAGACAATCTAAGTCGCTCTTATCAGTGATACATCTGAAGTATACAGTAATCCTTTCGAGTCACTGCATTCATTTAGAACCCTTTTCCATGCTTAAACACCATCAGTCTGACAGATAGACTCGTGGGTTACATTTGTCAAGAGAACATACACCTGACAAGATACGCGCACGCTCAAACACACACACTCAGTCTCTGGAATCTTGTATGGCGGCTGTGCCGCACCCTTGTATCAGGTCATTGTTGTTTGTTTCGAGGTAATTTTCAGGAGACAGTTGCAGTCTTTAGTGTTGAGATCACTTGAACCTGCCAGCAGTTTAAAAGCAGTGTTACATTCACATGCTTGTTATCAGCTCATGTAAGACACATGGCAATCATCAGTTGAGAGCTCTCAGTTGAACTTGAGAGAGACACACACAGAAAGGTTTCAATTCAGATGTGGAAACTTCAGTTTTATTTATAAAGGTGCTCGATTAGTGTTGAAATGCCATGCAAAGGAAAACTTTAACATGTGAGAAGCTACAGGGAGCTTCCTTTCTTTGCCTGAATTAAGTCCTCTCCTGTGATGCACCAGATTATGAAGGACATTTTCTATGTTTTAATTTCAACCCTACATTTGCTGCTGATAATGATCATGATCTGAGGCACCACATATCGAAGTAATTTAATATTCCCAGTTGTGTAAGGCTATATGAGAAGTAATTTTAGATGAAACTGACAAAGAACACAGGAGCCAGGAGCCATTTTAGTCCCAGTCTGAAGAGGCATGAGGTAAGCTGGAGCCTGCTGTGCTCTCCCTAAATGACCTGGGGTTGCACTAGGAACTTCCCTGGCTGAGATGAGGAGGCACTTTCTTCTCAGTGTGTATGTTTTTTTTTTTAAATGAAATCAGACGGTAGAGGTTGAACCCTGAGGAGGGGTGTGGGTGTGTGTGCGCCTAGTGTGCAGTGCGCACGCATGCATTTATGTGTCAGAATGTGTGCGTGAGTGTGAGTATGTATACATGTACGTATGCTTGTGTGTGTGAGTGTGTGTGTGTGTGTGTGTGTGTGTGTGTGTGTGTGTGTGTGTGTGTGTGTGTGTGTGTGTGTGTGTGTGTGTGTGTGTGTGTGTGTGTGCGTGCGTGCGTGCGTGCGTGTGTGTGTGTGTGTGTGTGTGTGTGTGTGTGTGTGCGCATGCACGCTCATGCAGTGCGTGCCTGTGTGTGTGTATTTGTGTGTGACACAGGCCATTGAACTGAAGTTGTTTGTATCATCACGTTATTATTTGGCGCCACTGGTCAGACGGCATATCCTAGCACTCGCCTCTTTGAGATGAGCAGTGAAATTGAGCCCCAGCATTAGGCAGAAGCGCCAGAAGAGCCTCTTCCAAACAGCTCTGTACCCACTGCTGTCAGTGGCCTGGTAACATCAAGAGACACGCCGGGGGCAACCAGACAGAGATACGAGATGTGTTACAGGGCCAGCTGTGGTATTATGATAAGGGAGTTGGACCCATTACCAAATGGTGGTGTGGTTGATCCACTGACAGGTACAAAAAGGTATGTGAGTGGGTGTTTGTGCAGCCCTGCCCACATACACAGCCGCCACAGATGAAGTGTTGCCCTTGAGCAAGGCACCCAGACCCAGCCGAACCCTCACATCACCACCCAGCCGAACCCTCACATCACCACCCAGCCGAACCCTCACATCAACCACCCAGCCGAACCCTCACATCAACCACCCAGCCTAACCCTCACATCACCACCCAGCCTAACCCTCACATCACCACCCAGCCGAACCCTCACATCACCACCCAGCCGAACCCTCACATCACCACCCAGCCGAACCCTCACATCACCACCCAGCCGAACCCTCACATCACCACCCAGCCGAACCCTCACATCAACCACCCAGCCGAACCCTCACATCAACCAAGCACTGGATTAATGGCACCAATTCTGAGTGTGAGTGTGTGTGTGTGTGTGTGTGTGTGTGAGTGAGTGAGTGAGTGAGTGAGTGAGTGAGTGAGTGAGTGAGTGAGTGAGTGAGTGAGTGAGTGAGTGAGTGAGTGAGTGTGTGTGTGTGTGTGTGTGTGTGTGTGTGTGTGTGTGTGTGTGTGTGTGTGTGTGTGTGTGTGTGTGTGTGTGTGTGTGTGTGTGTGTGTGTGTGTGTGTGTACGGTACCTAGATGCATGAAATGCAGAGGTCAAGAGGTCAAGTGTACCCCCCCCCCCCAAGGACAATAATAAAAAGTAAACTTCAAACGAGAAGCAGGAAAGATCAGTGGATCACAGGGAAGCTGAAGTCTACATAAGAGATGAGGTTTGGTACTGGAATAAGCTAGCAAGCCTCTGCACTCTGCAGAAACAACAGAACAATAACCAAGGGCTGCACAATACCTACATGTTGTTTTAGCGAAAGGTGGACAAACCGGCTTGAGACGGCAAATATGTTTTTGTTTCGTTCAGCAAATATGTTTACTATTACACACGATATGTCAGCTTTGATTACAATACCAGAAATGAATGAGAATATTCAAAAGCAATTAAGCTAGAATTTGTGTTGCGTAATTAAGTCTAGCTAGTCTAATGAATTGGCTGTGACAAATACTGTATGTAGCAGCCTGTAGCAGGACTGTAACTCTCTGTAGGCCTACCTATTATGTTCCCTTCTGGTCTCAAAACGGACTCTGCATCTGGTTTAAAAAGATATCCCTAAGGTGAGCATAACATAAAGCTCACAATGGTGTTGTAAATGCCATGTGAAAGGGCTGCCATATAATAAGACATTCAGGTAGTCAAAAACGAGCACAAAAAGGTTGCACTTGTGTACAATTTCACAACCCTCACATCACCCAGCCTAACCCCACATCATCACCCACCCTAACCCCCACATCATCCAGCCTAACCCCCACATCATCCAGCCTAACCCCCACATCAGTCAACCTGACCCCCCACATCATCCAGGCTCTGGATTAATGGCACCTCCCTCCCTCCCCTGCTCTGGGTATATGTGCCCTGCTGGGATTGTTCACTCAGAGAGACATAACTCAGGAAGAATAATTGTGTGTGGGTGCATTTGGGAGAGAGAATGTGAAAGTGAGACAGAAGTGAGAGAGAAGTAGTGTGTGCATGTGTGCGTGCGTGCGTGCGTGCGTGCGTGCATGTGTGCTTGCACCTACCCCCCACATGCATGAAATGCAGAGGTCAAGTGGTCAAGTTTTCTCCCCCCAAGGACAATAATAAAAAGGAAACTTCAAAAGAGAAGCAGGAAGGATCAGTGGAGCACAGGGAAGCTAAAGTCTGCAGAAAAGATGAGGTGGTTTGGCACTAGAATAAGCTAGCAAGCTAACAAGCAATCTGCAGAGACAACAAGACAATAGCCCAGCAGTACTGTACGATGCATGTTGTTTTAGCGAAAGGTGGACAAACCGGCTTGAGAAAGCAAATATGTTTTTTGTTTCGTTCAGCAAATATGTTTTCCTCTACTATTACACAGGACATGTCAGCTTTGACTACAGAAATGAATGAGAATCTTCACATTCACAAGCAAAAGAGATACACCTAATTAAGCTAGAAGTTGTGTTACGTAATTAAGTCTGGCTAGTCTAATGAATTGGCCATGACAAATACTGTATGTAGCAGCCTGTAGCAGGACTCTCTGTAGGCCTACCTATTATGTTCCCTTCTGGTCTCAAAACTGACTCTGCATCTGGTTTAAAAAGATATCCCTAAGGTGAGCATAACATAAAGCTCACAATGGTGTTGTAAATGCCATGTGAAAGGGCTGCCATATAATAAGACACTCAGGTAGTCAAAAACGAGCACAAAAAGGTTGCACTTGTGTTCAATTTTATACCCCTCATGAGAAATGTCAATTTCTGGGGTATTATTTTTCTGTCCTTATTCATAGTATAAGTTTCCTGAACAGACAGGCAGTCTTTTGTGTTTGCCACAGGAGTTCCCTCTGCTCTGTCAGCTGCAGGGTTGCCAGATGAGGCTGATGATTTCCAGCCCAAAAAATTTCAAAGCCCGCCTAGAAGCACAAAATCCTGCCCAATTCTATTGATTTCTATGGTAAAAATTGGGCGGGTTTTTCTGCTAAATGGCATTTTTACCTGCACACGGCCATCCTAACCAGCCCAATTGGGCGGGAAACAGCCCAATCTGGCAACACTGGTCAGCTGTGCTCCGGCCCACGCCCACCCAGTAGCGAGAGTGCAGGCCCTTGGCTGAGTAATGACAACACGGGCCATTTGACAGGGAGAGGCCCTACTCCATGCCTGTCTTTCAATGCGTGGCGTGTTGTGTGTGTGTGTGTGTGTGAAAGTGACAGCACGTTATGTAAGAATTGCATACAACTTTGACCCTGCGTTATCAGTGCTGTCTGTCAGTGTGGCGTGCTACGGTCTATGGGCATGCATATACGTACGGTGTCTCGTCTGTGTAGAGATTGAGCAGGGGGGAAAGGATTTGTTGTGGGCGTCAGGCAGATGTCGTAAGAATCAAGTTTTGTCAAGATAAGCCATGTTTATTTATAGGACATTTCAGAGACAGAGTCAGCTCATAGTTCATGATGATACACATATGCGTCAGTGTGTGTCAGTTTTATGTGTTTAAAATGGCAGATAGGTCAGCTACTTAGGTTCAGTAGAGGGTCAGTTCACATTCCATTGTCCATCATGACTGATCCTCCCATCGCAGGTGTCTGAACGTCCATCACACATCATCACATGTTAATCTGCTGATTTTCTGCTGAAGTGTCGTCAATCGCACAGTCATTTCTGACAATTTGGCGTTTTTGGATTTGGATTTGGCAATTGACGATTGACGATTGTGATGATTTGCTGGAGGGAGATTCCTGCTGAGACCTGTGGCAGTGAACCCGTTCTCTGAGTACGGCAGTGCCAATTTCACCTCCATGCTAGCAGTTAACATTGAGTCCTATGAGACCAGCTGGTGGCTAACTGGTCTCATAGGAGTCCATGTTAACTGCTAGCTTGGGGGTAAAATTTGCACTGCCGTACTCAGAGAAGGGTCCAAAGTACGGGAGAAAGGTAAAACTCAATTATTTAACTCAAGGGGATGTGTAATATGAGCTCATTTCCAAAAAATGGGACAGTATCACTTTAAATTTGCTACACCATTAAACAGTTAACTCCCGGACAGATAGGGACATAGAGAGATAGGAATGGTGAGATATTTCTGATCTCTCCATTCAGCATACTGGAGATATGTGATCCTTCTCTTCTGTAACCTGCTATCACTGACTATCACTCTTCACTGACTCACCTGCTAGTCTGTGGCTGTATCAGTGCCGTTGCACGTAACCAGTATTGTGTAATTACTGTTTTCACCTTATTGCTTTTAAAAATGGTCATTTTGCACAGTGAATCATTTTCCAGTGTAAAGAATCATCTCATCAAGTCATTAGATGATTAAATTAGTTTTCTCGTGGTCACCCTTCAGGGTTGGTAGGGATGACTTCTCTGCATCTGCATGGCCACTGGGACTTGACTTTTTAGCCTGTTGTGTTGTTTTTGGTACGAGCCTAGAAAAAAAAAATCTTATGTCACCTGCCTTTTGAAACAAAGTTATATGATTATTCATAGCTACAGTTAGGGCTGCACGATTATGGAAAAAAATCATAATCACGATTATTTTGGTCAAAATCATAATCACGATTATTGATTTTTGCTGATTTTTTGAAAATTATAACAAGATGAAATATAACCAAGAATGAATTGCATACGGGATGAGCAAAATAAAATGAATTGTAATAATTATGTAAAGTCAATAGCATGAAACTTAAGTGGACATATTTCTGTCCAGAAACACCAGCCTGTCAGTATGTTCTGGCTTCAAGGACGCTCTCAAAAGTAGGTCACTATTGCCACGATTAAATCACGATTAAAATCATGAGTTCGATTTCACTATTTTATCACGATTTTGATTATTTTTCAATTAATTGTGCAGCCCTAGCTACAGTACATTTGATAGATTTATCTTGTGTTTGTAATTCCACTGACTCTCCTCTCCTCACCTCTCCTCCCCTCCCCTTTCATCTCCTCTCCTCTCCTCTCTTCTACACACCTCCTCTCCTCTCCTCACCTCACCTCACCTCTCCTCACCTCTCCTCTCCTCTCCTCTCCTCTCCTCTCCTCTCCTCTCCTCTCCTCTCCTCTCCTCTCCTCTCCTCTCCTCCTCTCTCCTCTCCTCTCCTCTCCTCTCCTCTCCTCTCCTCTCCTCTCCTCTCCTCTCCACAGGTAGAGGTGGTGAACACCTCCTCCTCCACCACCATCAATAGCACTGTGGTGCAGGAGGAGAGCCTGGTTCAGCAGCTGTCTCGTGTGGAGGTGAAGGCCGAGTTGCCCGAGCCGGAGCCGCCCGCCCCCAAGCTGGACACGCGCTACTTCGGGGAGCTGCTGGCGGAGGTGTACCGCAAGAACTGCGACATCCACTCCTGCATCTCCGAGCATGTGTCCAAGATACGCGGACGGTAGGGAGCAGTATAGCAAAATACTCTTCACTTGGATGATTACACTGCTACACATGACTTTACATTATATATAGTAACATTGAATGCATATCCACTCCTGCATCTCCGAGCATGTGTCCAAGATACGCGGACAGTATGGGGCATTACACTAGCCTGGTTTTACCAGACCACATTAGTTACTTCGTTATTTCATGTTTGGTCTGGATCTTCGATGCCCTGGAGTGCGCTGGTTTGAAATGAGTGGACCAATCACTGACAGTTGCCATTCGTGATGTATGTTGTTATGCGCTGGCTTATTGGCCCAATTGTGTCCGCTTACGGTGCATACACACCGCAAGCGCGGACGTCCACTTAACGTCCACTGGACGTGTCCGTTATCAGTCCGAAACGGTTAGAATACATGTATGCAAATCATGCCTTACGCACAGGTGTGCGGTGTGAGCGCGGCGCATGCCGCATAGAACTCGAGTCTATTTTCTTGCGCGGACGTCCGCGTTCAATGTGCGGGCTCCATTGAAAATGAATGGCTGCTGCCCGCGGATAGAACGTGGACGCTGACTGTGCGGTGTGCAAGGCAGCCCGTGAACCTCTCTGACTCCCGATGCTCCCGGACACGTTCAGTGAACGCGAATATCTTGGTGTGCATGTACCGTTATTGGCCCAATTTTGCCAGCTGTCTGGTGGTCTTTGCAAACCCCCCACAGAGAAGCGTAATCAGACCATTTGTGAATTACCAAGTAATTTTGATGAAGCCATTGATGCTGTGTATGTGCAGCATTAACCCATGCACCAGAAGCTGCATATACACAACATTCAGGCTGATGAGACACTTTATTTTAGGGATACATCTATAAGCACTAATACATACAATGTTATTGCCTGCATAAGTTATTTGTAAGGCATGTACTAAGCAAGTGCTAAGGCCTATAGGTCCTTACTAAGGTTACATTGATAATAAATCCCTTACTGTGCATGAACAAGACATTTGCGAATACATGCCTAACAAATGTTTGATTTTGCGTTGTACATGCCTTACAAGTTACTTATACAGGCACATTGTATGTATTAGTGCTAATAGATGTATCCCTAAAATAAAGTGTTACCAAGATTTTTTAATTACATATGTATGTTACAGCTGAATAAACATATTCTACTGCAAGATGAGGCTCTTAGCTTTTAAATGCAACTTATATCATGTTTTTATGTGCTTCGGAGGCTTCAGAGAACACCTTTTCCCAAAAAGAGAGGTTAAGCAGACATTTTTTGAAGGTGCTTCAGGCCAAGATAGGTACTGGGGTTGACGAGTCCTCCTTAGCTTACCGTTTTACACCTGAACTCAGAATCTGCCAACATTATGCTATTATTACAATCAACTAAACGGTTAAGGTTATTCAGCTTTCAAAGGAAATATAGAAGAATTTCAACTATTGAATGCATATCCTCCAGCATCTCGGATCATGTGGCCAAGATAGACGAATTGAACACTAATTAACTGCACATAGCTTTAAAACATTTTTTTTGATTTATAGCTTTTGTAAGACTATTACAGTTTTTTCTGATCGTTAAAACTCATTTTTTTGTAACTTAAGCTGTTTTTGTAGAACTCTTCACAGAAATGCAGCAACCTCTCACCAAATCAGCAAAACTGTGTAGATAGATACGTACATTGCAAAACACAGCACAGCTTACTTAACTCTACTCACAGCTAACAATTAAATGTTTTTGTGCCAAATCGTTAACACGTCCATCACATTACTAGGACATGTTGCAGCAAGTGAAGACAGTGAAAATTAAAAACACACTTTGACTCTTGGTTCCCTGTTCAAAAATGTAATTTTGTGGAGGTTAGCAGTCTAGGAGTGTGTTCATCATTTGGAAATTGTGTGTAAAGCTATAAAACGTATATTTTGCAATGTAGTATTTGTTATACATTGCAAACCAGTGCAGTGCAATCCAGTTTTTGTGCTTCTGTTTGGCAGATTTGGTTATAAGTTTGGGCGTCTGTGTGAAGAGTTCCGCAAAAGCAGCAAAAAAATGTGTTTTAGCGAACAGAAAAAAACTGTGAATGAGTATCCACTCCTGTGTCTAAGAACATATGGCCAAGTTAAGTGGATGGTAGGGGCATTACACTATGATGAACTTCTTGTTGTCTTTGTTAAACTATTTAATGCATATCCACTCCTGTGTTTCACAGATAGGCAGACAAGTAGAGGCGTTACACTACTTTGCATAAGCTTATATGATGAACTCATGCCTTTGTTAAACTATGGAATGCACACACCACTCCTTTGTCTCAGAGCATGTGGCCAAGTCACGTGTACGTTAGGGGCAATAAACTACATTACATTATACTTTTATTGGAGGTTAGAGTTCTTGTTGCCGTTTACTAAACTATGTAATGCGTAACCACTTTTGTGTCTCAGAGCATTTGGATAAGATACATGGAGGCTAAGGGCATTACATTAAACTACATTACATAACATGGTGACCTTCTGGTAGCTTAGCTTAGCTAAATTATTGAATGCACATCCACTCTTGTGTCTGAGAATATATTGGCTAAATAGGTCAGCACTTTAATGTCTTTCACAAACACTCACGAGTGGTGTGAACTTTTGACATTTTCTAGAAATTTCACTCGGAAGCCATAAACCGTTAAGAAGCCATACATTTTGTAACTTGTGCACGTCCCTGAAGGTTATTGTAGGAGAAACTGTGAAATGGCTTGTTGTTACCACGCATTCATGTCTACACAAGCTAAAATAATAGTCCGTACTATTAGTTCAATGACATCTGTGAGTGCTGTGGTGAATGATAATTGAAACTGAAAATTTGAGACTTCGCAAACCTGTTTCCCACACCCTTCACCTCTCCTGACAGTAGAATATTGATCTCAAGCCATGACTCAATATGCAAACAGAAGGGGGTGAAAAGCAGTGTTGCCAGATGGAAAATGCTGAATTACTGACCAAAGCCTCAGAATTATCGTTTTTGGGGGCTATTTGGGAGGAAATTATCGTACAAGACCCAGATTGTTGTTTCAAGGCATCAAAATGAACTGAATGACAACTCTGAAATTATCATACATTGTGTTTTTTTGATCGTACAGAGGACAAAGTGGCCAAAATTATGGTACAAATACGATAATTACGGTACATCTGGCAACACTGGTGAGAAGCTAAAGCTGCTAGCATATTAGCAAACACCTCAAAGCACATTCCTCTTCTCCTGTAAACCAACGCCAGGTTGTGATTTACAGTTGTACTGTACACCACCACACCTATTTTATTGCACTTTTAACCCCAGCGCTCTCTCTCTCTCTCTCTCTCTCTCTCTCTCTCTCTCTCTCTCTCTCTCTCTCTCTCTCTCTCTCTCTCTCTCTATCTATCTATCTATCTATCTATCTATCTATCTATCTATCTATCTATCTATCTATCTATCTATCTATCTATCTATCTATCTATCTCAACCTCCTCCTCAACCCCCCTCTGTCCTCCTGTGTTTGCTTGCTGTTTTCACAGGAAACACCTTTCGGATGTCACCGTTGATCATAAGGTAGGGTGTGGCTCACTTACTCACTCAGCAACTGTGACCATAGTAGCCTAATACTGCATGCTGGTTCTTGCCAAAGTGATTGCATCCTAAGTGTGTGTGTGTGTGTGTGTTTGCGTGCGTGCGTGCGTGTGCATGTGTGCGTATGCGTGTGTGTGTGTGCTTGCGTGCGTGCGTGCCTGCGTGCGTGCGTGCTTGCGTGCGTGCGTGCATGCATGGGTGCGTGCGTGCGTGCGTGTGCATGTGTTTGTGTGTGTTTGCGTACGTGCGTGCGTGTGCATGTGTGCATATGCGTGCGTGCGTGTGTGTGTGTTCTCTGGTGTCATCCTCCAGGTGGATAGGCAGGATGTGGAGGCCTTGATTCCCAAAGGCATGTCTGAGCTGACGAAACAGCAGATCCGGTATCTGTTGCAGGTTAGTAGCCTACTCCTTTTCCCTATACGGTAAGGATGAGTATGACTGAGACTGGGCAGGTCAGGGCTGATGTCGATGAGTTCATCTGATGAGATACACTACAGTCATAGCAGGAAAGGTTGTGCTCATTCCAAGTCAAGTCAAGTCAAGTCAATTTTATTTATAAAGCACTTTAAAATACAACAGAGGTGGACTTGAAAGGAATCTTTCAACCTTAGAAAACATAGACATACTTGAGGACATAGGACAAAATAAAGAAGAAAAATCACAATCAATAAGATCTAAAAACTGAGCATCATGTAGAACAAAAAGGGGGGGGGGGGTTATGTTATAGGGCAAACCATAAAAGGACAGTTTCATAACGACACATTTTAAAAATAAGAAAAAATATAAGAGCTAAGGGGATGATCAACATTTAAGAAGAAAAAAAAAAAGAATAAAAATAGAAATAGATAGATAAATAACTAGGTGCATACACAGAGGTCATACAGTGTTAAAAGCTAATGCATAAAAGTGAGTTTTAAGGTGAGTTTTAAAAGCAGCTAGGGAAGGGGACAGGCGGATATGGAGTGGCAGGTCATTCCACAGTTTGGGGCCCATTACAGCAAAAGCTCTGTCTCCTCTGGTTTTCAAACTGGAGCGTGGTACAATTCCACACTTAAGTGCACAGCAACACATCAGTCCATGATGCTAAATGTCTGCACACCTTTTTTACTATGTGGCTGTGTGTGTTTTGTTGCAAAAAGTAATGATATTTGAACCATGTCAGATCCTGGTTTGGTTTCATTCCATGAAATAAAAAATGGAAAAAAGATTGTAAGTGTGCAGCTGTTTTCTGACTGGATTGTTGGTGTGAGATTTAGGAGCATGATCCCAGGATTCCAAATGTATCAACTTCACGATTATTTTTGTAAATGTATCTTCAGTACCTTGAACTTAACATGGTGGCAGGCAGTACAAAATCAAATGTCAAGTTTGGATATGTGTGAGATAACAGGTGTTTACAGCTACAATCACAGGCACGTCAGATCAATAACACTTCTGCAGAGATGACAGCCCTCTGGGTGGTCTCACCCTTTGCTCTTCCCCCTCTCACCAAAGCTATACGATGATGTTTTGAAGGCTTTATCTTTATCAGTTATAGGATGCAGTATATTACACTATACTGTAGATATGTATTATTAGTCAAATTCATATTTGTAATAACTTGAATTGCATTCGTTGCACAAATAATTATTTCACAAATCCTCATACCTCTGTCTCATGCTTGCTCTGGCAGCAGTTGCTCATTGACTTGAAATTGAATAGTGAAGCAAACAAACAAACATTCAAGCCAACCATGTCCTCCTCTCCCGGCTCCCCTTAGACGCGTCTGACGGCGGATAAGACCATGCGCCTACTCCTCACCACCTTCAGCAGCCTGAGAGAGGAGCTGCTCCACATGCAGGATGACCTGAGGGTGAGTCTGTTGTCTTTGCTTAGATCCCCCTTTCACCACTTTTTAATCCATTCTTTTACTTATTTACAACCGGTATGACATTTCATTCATTCCCTTGTGTTCTTTTTTTTTATTATTATTTAACAAAGGACTTCTCTCTTTTAGCCAACATGTGGCTGGTGGATGGTGCAAATTCCACCTGTGGCTGTGTAGTGATAACCAGACTTTCCCACACCACCATTTGAGGTTCACTAAAGTCAGAGCCATCTCTGAATGAATGAGCCAATCAGGATTTGCCTCGTGGGATTTCCCATAGATGGGCGGCTGCGTTTTGGCTCTTCTTCCTCCTGTCGATCTCAGCTGTGTCACAGAGCCATCTAATAACAGAGTTGCGCAAACCGGGGACCAGGAAGTCGGTTGGTGATGTGATTCGCGTAGATTAAAATGTTTCTTAACAGTAAACTTCTGTTCGTTGGAAACTAACACAGAACCATCACATACCAAACAAAGATGAAGTACAAACAAATTACATGACCTTTACCACATTTTCTGTGTTATACCGCCACCTCCTGGAACTAAGTAACTTCTAATAGAACTAAAGTCAATGGGGATTTCCATGTTAACTCTCCGTGAGGCTCCATGAGAGCCGCCATTGCTGTGGAAAGATTGGTCCATAGAGGTCTATGGGAGTGGCGTAACTCTGTTATTAGATGGCTCTGCTGTGTCACAGGTCAAGGTCAATATGAGTGGCTGAAGTGGCACGTTAATAAAGATGACGGAGAGATTGTTTATCCAATCACATGCAAGCATTTTTGACAATATAAGGGGAATCTTTCGCCTGCATGTCGATTGTGGGGGATACCTACATATCGTTGTGAAGACAAAGTTGAAACATACCAGCTGGCAAGAGTCAGCTTAGTGTAGTGAAACCATTCAGCCCAAACTTGCCAACACAAGGGGGCGATATAAAGAATCGCACAGTTTTTCACGATGAAAGCCGCAGGCTTTTTTCATTCAGAACATTTAACATTCCTTGCCAGCTAGTGACCTGGAACACTATTGAATGACTGTCAGGTCAGGACTAATGTTCTGTGGCTGATGCTCAAGTGTCATTCATAGTTAAGCTTCCATTGCAAAAAAAAGAAAAGAAATTGCTATACTTGCACTGCCGTGCTTAAGCTGCCATACTTAAGATAGTATTAACTAAAGAGGGTTGTTTTGGGGCTTAGGTTTATCCACTCAAGACAAGACTGACAAGTTCATGAAAAGGAAAGTGTTGGAAACTGGGGCATGGTAGATTTTCATGGGGGCGTGTTTGCCCTTGATTTGAAGATGGCAGAAATGACAGCTGGACGCAAAACATGTTTTGTTATGGTGCTTGATTTTGTTAAGATGCTTCCCTTTCAAGGAGGTTGTTGATTGGCAGGCTTATAATGAGGGTTCCTCTTTACTTACTGCAAAAAGCATGTGTGTCTTCATCTGCACACCTGCTCCTTGATATCTTGACCAAACTAGTTTCTCAGGAAGTTGATGAGTATTCACTGGAACTGTGTGCCCTGGCAGGCAACTAGGTGTTTTGTTTGCCGTGGCTGAAGCGTAGCAATGTTTGGACACCCCCCACTTCCATGATAGAGAATCAACCAAGTGTTATTGGACTACAGACAGGGCTTCCCTTGTATTTCAGACGAACACGTTAAATGTAAAAACAGCACACACACACACACACACACACACGCACACACGCACACACGCACACACGCACACACACACACACACACACACACACACACACACACACACACACACACACACACACACACACACACACACACACACACACACACACACACACACACACACACACACACACACACACACACACACACACACAAAGTCCACTAGAGTTTGAGGTCTCTTGTATTCTATGAGAGTCACTGATCGGAGATGAGTTTGTCACTCTGTGAGTTGTCAAGTCGAGTACTTTATTGTCAAAGATCTATGTAACAGAGTTAGCACAGAAGTTTGAAATTGTGTTTGACCACTCTAAAGACATTGACAATACTCTCACTCACTCACTCACTCACTCACTCACTCACTCACTCACCACACACACACACACACACACACACACACACACACACACACACACACACACACACACACACACACACACACACACACACACACACACACACACACACACACACACACACACACACACACACACACACAGACAAACACACACACACACATTCTCATACATGAATTTGCAATTCTCACTCTGTGAGTTGTCACTCTCTGTGTAGTCACTGTGTGGCCTTTGAACATTCTCAGCCAGTGATGCAATGTGGCACCGTACATATGTGGTACCACTAAACCTGTTTCAACGAGCAACCAGTTGAGATTTAAATGTGATAACCCAAGACTGCGATAGGGGTCTCAGAAATGAAGCAACTTGGATGGGTAGCAAGCAGAGCATACAGAAAGAGAAAGAAAGCACGTTTGTGTGGTGGTTACACGACTCAAAGGGATGTGTTCCTTCACGCCCAATAATTCCTGCGGTATGATTGTTAACAGAGTGGAGTTATTATTTGTCTTCAAACGGGGCCGTGTGTGCACACCTTTAATCTCGGGGGCTTACCTGCGCTTATCCCTCCCTGCAGCGCTTGGAGAGCGAGAAGGAGGAGGTGGAGAGGAATCTGAGCTTCAAGTCGGACCAGGCCCTGCAGTACGACCGCCTCATCGAGAGCCTGAGAGACAACAACCGGCAGCTACAGGTAAAATGGTGTGGTACTTCTGGCATTGTTGCCCATCGAACTTCAATTTGAAGTTGAATTTGAATACAATTTGAAGCCAATGTATATAGACTATTAGTGCTCTAAATTAACACCAGCCAACCAACCAAATGCTGGAGAAAATGTTGTTTTGGCTATTAGAAAAGAAAACTGACTGGCCACTTTGACCCAATTGCTGTGCATTTGGCCAGTTGGATTACAGTAACATCTACAAGTACTAGCCATTTTGGCTGGTGGTGAGAGCTTAATTCAGAGCCCTGTAGACGTACTAGAAGTTAAAAAGCCTTTATTTAGAAGACCCCAGTCTGTTTCGGCAGTCCCGCCCTCTTCAGGGAGGCCCACCTTTGCAATAAAGGCATTTAAGTTTTTGTAATGGAGAATGCCTTGGATTTCTCTCTGTTTGTGCATCTTCAGTTTTCCCCATGCAGAGAGCACCTCAACCACAGTTTCTCTGATGATACATAGTCCATACACACTGCAAGCACAGGCGAAACGTGAGTTTCTCAAAAGAGAAGCTGTTAGCCTGTTAGCAACTTCGGTAGTTGCCAATGGGAAAATGCATTGAAAACAACAAAGTAGCTAATGTAGTAAGCAGTTCACCCCTCTGTTGCCCAGGAAGAGATAGGAGAAAAATTGGGTCCTGATTACATTGTTTTTGTAGTATTAGGTGGGGGGCCGCTTGCGATAACTTTGTCTTGGGCCCAGTCAAGGCTGTCAGTGGCCCTGCCTATCTCCCTCTATGTCAGTGGTTCCCAAACTTTTTTGCCCCGCGCACCCCCTTTCACATTTCAATGTGGTTCGCGCAACCCCTAAGCAACCGCACATTTTGGGTGATCTTGATTTCCAATCGATCTGATGTTTTTTTCTGCCATAATTACAATGGAACTTATTGCATGACAAGTCTATGAGTTAAAAATTACACTTCAGATGGATCCTTCCAGGATACAATTCATAAAACAATTAAAACTACCTGACGTTCATTAATGCTGGATAAAAAAACACACATATCCATCCTTGCTCTATGCTGGATAAAAAACACACATATCCACCCTTGCTCTATTCACCCCAGGGGTGCACGCACCACAGTTTGGTAAAACCCTGCTCTATGTAATTACCTACAGTCTCCTCTATTATATACGTTTCCTCACTCTACTGTATGTTATGAACTCTAGTCTCCGTACTTCTAAACTCTCCCCCGTGTCCCCCTTCTACAGATGGCATTAGAGGCAAATATAAATGTGACCACATGCAGGAAACAGGCCACAAGTAAGCCCAGGGGGCATATGCCAACACTGCTCCAGAGACTGTAACTAATACCCTGTACTTAAAATAAATATAAGTTGCTTTGGCTAAAAAGCGTCTGCTAAGTGTAACTTGTTTACTTTTTGCTACTTTTTAATGCATTGTCCTCTTCTTTACTCTTTGTAGGACAATGCTATCAGTGTTGCAACTGTACACTGTGCCTTACCCTCTTCTTGTTTAAATTGCTCCTTGCAAGTCGCTTTGAACAAAGGCGTCTGCTAAATACTAATGTAATGTAAATGTAATGTAACGTAATGTCTCCATAGGCGACTCTGAAGGAGACGAGCAGCTCGCAGCGCAGCCTGGAGCAGGAGAACGACATGCTCAGACAGAAGGTAATACAATATACAATACAATATAAAATACAATACTGCAAGAAGGCACTGGAGCAGGAGAACGACATGCTCAGGCAGAAGGTAATACAATATACAATATAAAATACAATACTGCAAGAAGGCACTGGAGCAGGAGAACGACATGCTCAGGCAGAAGGTAATACAATATACAATATACAATACAATACTGCAAGAAGGCCCTGGAGCAGGAGAACGACATGCTCAGGCAGAAGGTAATACAATACACAATACAATATACAAGACAATATACAATATACAATACAATATAAAATACAATACAGCAAGAAGGCACTGGAGCAGGAGAACGACATGCTCAGGCAGAAGGTAGAGCACAGTAAAATGCAGTACAATGCAATATACAATATACAATATGCAATACAATACTGCAAGAAGGCCCTGGAGCAGGAGAACGACATGCTCAGACAGAAGGTACAGCACAGCACAGTACCGTACAATACAATGCCATATACAATACACAATATACAATATAAAATACAATACTGCAAGAAGGCACTGGAGCAGGAGAACGACATGCTCAGGCAGAAGGTACAGCACAGTACAGTACAATACAGCACAATATACAATACAATACAATGCAATAAAAAATACAGTACAGTACAGTACAATACAGCACAATGTACAATACAATAAAATGCAGTACAATGCAATAAAATACAGTACAGTACAATACAATATACAATACAGTGCAGTATAATACAATACAGTACAGTACAATATACAGTACAATACAGTACAATGCAATAAAAATACAGTACAATACAATATACGATACAGTACAGTACAGTACAGTACAATACAATACTGCAAGAAGGCCTTGGAGCAGGAGAACGACATGCTCAGGCAGAAGGTGCAACACAAAACAGTACAATACAGCACAATATACAATACAGTACAGTATAATACAATACAGTACAATGCAATAAAAATACAGTACAATACAATATACAATACAGTACAATACAGTACAGTACAATGCAGTACAATGCAATAAAAATACAGTATAATACAATATTCAATACAGTACAATACAGTACAGTACAAGACAATACTGCAAGAAGGCACTGGAGAAGGATAACGATATGGTCAGGCAGAAGGTACCGTACAATACAATATACGATACA